>NC_083763.1:25710920-25733420 GCF_963514075.1 Conger conger | reverse complement strand
TTATTTTGCTTATTGCTGTGGCGGGACCACAATCTTTTCAATGGAGTTTGGGGCTCGCTTAAGAGATCGTCTCAGTGAAACAAGTGGCAGGGGAAAACCCAAATGAGCCGTCGAGGAGACACACCGTGCATTACCTGATTAATTAATCAACAAATGGCTCAAGTGCGGCACGAAAAGTAAAAACACTGCTACTCTGGCCCTAATAATGAGAAGGAGGCTATCTATCACTTCAGCCCGCGACAGCTTCCTCTGGCGCTTCAAGGACTTTTCATTAACGGCCTTAGAAATATTCCTCCTCCACGCTTTTAAGGCGACAGCGCCGGGCACATCACAAGTAGTTTAAAACTCTTTCAACTTTTTCTCAGAGACGAGAAATGGGTCACTGCAAAATAGCCGTCGTGGTTACTCTCTACAGTCCTCCCATTTCGCGTGCTGCAATGTGACCATCTGCTAGAAGCCCAACATGAAAGGGTTCTTTCTCAATACATGCTGGAAGGCAGAAGGCAGGAGTGCTGGGGTGCGGTGAGGGAGGACTGACATTAATAGGACTATTAGCAGGAGCCCACAGGGGGGTTAACAACACTGGTTGTTTACCGGCATACACATGCAAATGGGTATCATCACTGGAATGGGCAAACACTCCTTGCCCCGGTGTACTATACCCTGCTGACATCCTACTGTATCGCATCTCTTAGCAAGGTTTGGTACTGTAAAAAAGATCTTGTGAATCACATGGTTCATTGCAAGTACTATAGTAGTGTTTCAAAGAAAACCGAAAAGTATATAATCCAAATTACGTAATATTGTTTCATAGCATCTTGGCTAATAAAGATAAATGCCAAATGTAAGGTCTGTAATTGACACTGTCCTATACTGTGTTGGCTTACTTTTTTTTTTTTACCACTTACCAAGACACGGCAAAGCCTGTCTTTGGCAAGACAAAGCATGCCTTGTAAGCTCTTCACAGGGGAGGACAAATCAGTCATTTGGACAGACGGGGGACTGCAATATTTCTGTCTTGGGCTTCCAAGGGCTTGTGAGGCATTGCAGCCCTGGGCAGTATCAGTAAATTTTCCTAGCCTGGATGAACACAGGAGAGAAGAATCTGACTGGCCGAGATGACTGCATTCCTGTTGGGTGGCCTTCAGCCGGTCCATTGATTAGATAAGTAGGTGGGGGTTCCCAACTGCATGCAGCACTGATTAGCATTTTGACAGGAGAGTGGAGCTACGATTTCTTAAATTCCCCTTCTTAACGAACTTATCTCAGGCACGCCAACAGTAGCCTGTGCGTGCAGCACAACTATCTCCTTTAGTTTAGCCTACAAAATGATTAACATTACCATTAGCGGTAATAAACACTAAATCAAATTTTTTGAGCTAGCCTGATCTATTTTGAGTCCAGAAGAGAGACAGACGCAATTTGTTTGGCTTATGTGCCTATGACATTACCTCCCGTCTCTGTGGGAACACCTCCCCTCACAAGAAACCATATGAAAGAAAAAAAACTTAGCTAGATCAATAAACTAAGGGTGTGTTGTATGATAATGTTGCAAGGTAGTGTTCTCACAAATTGAAATACATATTGCTTCTACATTATATTATTTAGCTAGCTTGCCTAGTTTAAAGTAAAGGCATACCATTCCAATAGCTGGTTTGCTTTTGTAATTACAAAATGGTTAGCAGGCTGCCTTACAACATGTGTTCATTTTAGCTCATGCCAATTCTTACAAATAAAGTTCTCACTCTGGTAGATACTCCATCGTGCACTGTGAATAGACCAGTGTGCAAGTTCATTAAAACTCCTTTTTTGTGTTCAGAAAATGAAGTGAAGCAGAAAGTAAGGCCAAGGTTTGAGATACTATTTTCTAGACAACACAAAGAATGAATATAAATAAAGAAACAAACTGTAGCACAATGCTCAGCAAATAGAATAAGTAGTAAACACACCTGGGTCAAATACAGACTTGCTTTGGAATAAAATAACTGAGCTTGTCTGGAGTATTGAAGTACTCTCAAAGTGCAAACCTCACCTTCTGGTCCTCTATGTTAGCTCAATTGCACCAGGCAAGATCAATCTAGGACAAACTATTATCTGAATTAAAAACAGTTACATATTTGACCCAGGTCTGGTAGTAAGTTTATAACATTATTTTCTGTACAAATGGTACAGGTATAAAGGCACATATTCAATTATCCTTGCCTCCTTGGTATATTAAATACCTGGGCTACCACAAATTAGGTTGAGCTAACAGATTTGCCTGCTTGATAGCACGGAGGACTAGCAGTAATTTATACATCAGGCTTGTAAACAAAACGCAAATATGCAATAAATGTTACGATCAACGACCCATTCCGATCATCTGCCTGGAACATAATCTTCACAGCACATTTGTAAGGTTAGGTAATTATTCAAATGGAGAGAAGCACACTTGATGAAAACAGGAATTATGACAAAGTGTTAATTGTGTCAAAAATGTCATCCTATTCCGTCGTCTGACACATACTGATGCCCTTCGTCGGATGATACATCCGCCAGTCAATTCAGCATTTACCAGACCATTTCTATTTTGAAGCGGATGGATTATGATACATAGGGTGTAGGGAATCATATTCCAGCTTTCCCCCCATTAGCTATGAGTATTGTGGTTTTTCTTTTCATTTATTTGTACTGTTCTCCATTCAGACTGGAAAGCACCATTTCTAATGCTTATTTTGATTGTTAAAATGCGTTGGAGGAAACACATCAGTTTGATTCATTGCTGCAGCAAAGTGCCAAGACCATTACCTGCATGAAGGGATTTAAGATGTATTTGCAACAGCAAGTGTCGCAGCGATATTACATTACCTGTTATTGTATTGCCGGATATTTTGATGATTAATAAAAGAAATCTATGAATAAATAAAAAATACACTGCTCAGAAAGTTGCAAACCCGCTACACTACAGTATGTTCATATTAATACCCATACACTGACATCTGTGCTCCAGCCAATCACAAAAGCTTTAACATTATTTTTCAGCTGTTACAGCCAATCACAGGCTCCCTTCCCCAATGCCGCAGACTCTAGTCTAATACTCCAGACACGGATCAGAGAGACCGCTGACAGGTGAGTCTGGATGCGAACGGTAATAATGAGGAATTGATTGGTTGTCGTGCTTCCCGAAGGACAAGAGGGTCAACTCCTCCGTCTCTCCCGGCTATATTGAACACTTCACAGCGCCAGGGGTGAACAGTCGCACGGCTCCCTTGGTAACTGGAGGACTAAACGACGCTCGGAAGTCTGTCATAACATTATTCAGACGAGAACAAGCTTAATTCACAGGCTAGGTATTTTTAGACTCCAAACCGAATGGCACCTTCTTGCGCTGAAGACTTCCTTCAGGGGAGACGTAACTGATGACAGCTGTCACCAGACCGTGTCTCGCTGTTAAATGTGCAGCTTGTACATCGTGCTTAATGCCTCTCCTTAGCGCGAGTGGTTCGGAACAATGCGGCGTATAGATAAAAGGGTCCTTCTCGCCGTTTGTTCCCGTCGAATCGAGACCCCCGTTGATCTCGGTCTATTTTAAACACACTTGAGAGAAGCGGACGGGGGGAATTCGCTCTCGTGTTTTACACGAGTGCCATTTTACGTATGCGCAAGTGTACACGCTGTTTCCATCAACACAGTCGCATTCATACTGACAGGAGACCGCGGCACCACGCGGGAACGAGAACACAGCTTTTCTTAGGCAACGGGAAACGGTATTGCCACCGGCGGTGAAGCAATAAAATAGGACAACCTACAAAAATGTCTGTAATGGCCTGTCCAACCCTGTACACAGAGAAATGATGCCTGCCACTCCCCGTGTAGGGATTTCGCCGAAGAGGCAAACGGCTTCAATGGACCGTTTGTGAGAGATATTCGCCGGCTGAATAACAGCAGGGTACAAACACGGGCGTCTGTTATAATGCTGTGAGTGTCATCCGATCTGTGTCTTGCGGCGTATTCTGAGAGAATTATGGACGTCGTTGCTGACCTGGGAGGGGGGTCCCAGTTTTAGCACAGTACTTGAGCTTTTATGCCAGGGATCAGCAACTCACGGTCCTCGAGGGCCTAGAACTGCTGGTTTTCCCACTTCCCTTTACCTGGGAGTCACGTGTGAGTCATTATGACCAATCAGTAGCGCTAATTACCCTGGGAGTCAAAGAAAACCAGGGCTGGATTTGGATTTGAAGGCCAGAGTTGACAGTCCCTGTGGTGTGCCTTACCGAGACAGTAAAATCATTTTGGTATGGGTATATGACGTCATTCACAGCACCAACAAAGCCTAGTTTACTTTAACCTATTGTAATGGAAGAAAAATCACAGTTCAAGCACAAACTCTGGAACAAACCGGAACAAACATGCGTGGTGCAGTATGCCAAATGTACATACTAAAATCTTGGCCACCTTCACCGCCTGCACGGGCACCTGCTTTAATGATAATTGCACCCTTTCGATGCGGCCTACCAAAATACGCTCTGCAGTTTTATACCAGAAACAATATTTAGGAAACCTAAAACCCAAAAAGCCACAAGTGAGAAAATAAGGGGAAGTGGCAAGGAAAGCCAACACCAAACCTACAGCCTACGTGTACAGCTGAATCCCGGCATCAGAGGCCAGCTTGTCTCTAATGTGCATGGGTTTGACAAAATCTGCTTAACACCCAAATGTACCCTAAGACAGACAACATCTTAACTACCACAGCCAAAAACTGTGAGAAATGCAGTACTGCAAAAAAGTTTGTACAGTACTCAAAAAGAAGTATTTTATTGGTCTTATGTTTTTTATATCTATTTTGTTTTCTGCATTAGAAAAGAGCAAATTTGAGATTGTACTTTTTTCCAAATTCTTTGCATTTTGTTAAAGTAACATATTAAGTAATAGACCACTTTTCAGATAAAAACTTGATTGAGGTTCTGGGATTACCCAGAGACTGTCCACAATGAGACACAGTTTGCAGAACTGTGCCAGTTCTCCCAAAAGTTCTCCAATCTGTTTGTAACAACCTACCATCTGATTTTCTTATAAAACTGCAGGACAGTGTACCTATAGAGAATTGATCCAATTTTCAAGGTGAATGGTGGTCACAACAAATATTGATTTGATTTAGTTTTGAACTGTTCACTGCTCAATATATAAGCTGATGATTAAAATATTTTTGAAAGCCTTACGCATAATATATTGTGACCTTAGTAATGTAGGTGACAACTTTACATGGGACTTGCATCATAATCCATCATGCATGCCTTGTGAAAGATTCATGTTGCTGTTCTACTGGGTTAATATACGTGTCTGCAGTTTTCTGCAGTTGTGCTAAATGTAAAATATGAGGGTATAAATAATAACTTCCAAGTACAATGTGGGAGATACCAACTCTCTCTATTTCAACATCCGGTTTTTCTCCCAAAAATAATAGAATGAATCACTGTCAAGACTCCACATCTATATTTATGTTATATGTATGTTATTTATTGATTTACTGAGCAGCAATTGAAAACACAGCATTTGACGAAGGGCATCGTTATATGTCAGAAGACAGGAAACAGTCAGGGAATAGAATGGCATTCTGGCAACTCCTGCCTGACCTTAATAAATCCAAAAAAACAACTCCAAAATCAATATTTGTTTTATAAAAATAACATTAAGGCCTCAAAGTAACTAAGTTGTCTAATTAATAACAAAGACGGTTGTGTTTCGACACGGGGCGTTCCATTGAGTGAGATGCTGGTGCTTCAAAACAACATTTTACTGACAGTACGTATTGAATGAATAAATACATCAAAACACTACCGATATACACTTCCTCCTACCTCGAGTAACCAGTGGAGGCAGAACCAAACCGTGCAACACACTGATAATCACTCAAGATGAACATCGTTTTTGAAAACACGCACTCAATGGGCCCCGAGTTTTCAATTCTGACGAGCCGTGCGGTCTCTATCAATCCAATATATCTTTGAGAACATAATTTCAAAGGCAACCTAAATCATTGCAGTTTCCGGTCAGCAGACCTGAAAGTTAATACAAAATGGCCCCCTTACTGGGCCCTCCTGCGGACGACCCGTTTGCCACAGGCCTGGGACAATAAACCCCTTTCCACTTCCGCCAAACAACCTTTTTCTATAAACAGGGGAAAGCGCACCGCTGAATTTAAATAAGGCGTGTAAATAATTCTGTTAAAGCGCCAACATTGTTTTTCACAACCAGGGCTCCCCGTCCCCGGCTTCTATATCAAAGACGGAATCCGTCAGCGAGATAGCAAGCGCAGCTATTCCCAGACAGGGGCATGTAATTTTAATAACGCCTTGTTAGAAAGAGAGGAAAAGTTCGCCCTGGTTTTCTCGCGCAATAACAACGCAAGAACAAAAGGAAACGCGCCACGCTCCTGCGAGGTAGGAGACGTGCTGTGAATGTGGGACGGAGCGAGGAGAAAGTCTCGTTCCCGAGGAGAGGGTTTTTGCGAGCGGAAGTGGTGGCCCGCCCTACGGATAGTTAACCGGCGTTAACGGGAGCGTCGCCGTGACGCACCTGCGGCGTTGCCCGGGACAACCTGCGGGCGCCTTGGATACTTACGCCGGTGTTATCCGTCGGCGCCGATTACGCCCTCCCTGCGGGTCTCATTACCCGCCGCTCCTAACGTCAGTCAGCGTTTCCCTGTCAAAGCCGGATTAAAAAGGCCCCTCTGCGCACCTGACGGCTCGGTGGCAACGTCATGCCCAGGTGGCGTCCCCCGGGGAAAGCCGTGCCGCTTTGAGACCGTTGTTTTCTTAACCCCCCCACTTAACGCACAGACCGTGTTTTTCTGCTTAAGCTGCAAAAGTAAAAAAAACAACAATAAAACCAGATAAAGGGCGAACGACGAGAGGAACATGGGCGTTCTTCCTTCGGTAATACGAGAGGGTGAATAAACACAGCGAAACGCAGCGGGGTAACGTCACGTGTGCGCCGTGGCGAGGCCTATTATGAATATATTCATGCCATTAAGTCAGCGCTCTGAGAGGGCTTCAGCAACGCACGAGATTCACGGCACGGCGAGAGTGAGCTTTCACACCACACCACAACATCCCCGGCCCCGGCGGTTTTCACAGCTGCACGGTGAGTGGAGAACGCAGAGCCCTGACACATGCAGACGCCGTTTTTTCCCGCCCCACGCGGGTCACGTTTGCCCCCTTCCCCGAAAAACTGCCTCGACGGCTGGGCCCGCTGAGGTTTTGGCCCGGCCCTTTCCCCAGTATTTCACTCTAACAGCGTCGGCGCTGATTAAGCGGGCTGTACATTCTTCCGTGTCTGTTATTAAAGTTATCTTTTATGGCTTCGCAGAATGCAGTGCGCTACACATCACTTCCATGAATCGTGGCGAAAGCTTTACTAAACAGCCGATTTTTCTTTTTTTCCTTCTTCCTCTGTGGTATTTATTTCTCCTGCGAGTGTTAGGACAAACAGAATCCTGTGGAGGACTGCTTGGCTTGGGGCCATTCTACCCTGGTGGCCTTTCTTCGGGGGTATCCATCCACGGCCACAAGAACAACAGCGGCTTCAACTCCAGACCCCGCTGCGGTTTTCCATCCTAGCGGAACTGGGGAGGACGTTTTTTAAAACAAATAAACAGGATCTGTGGGCTCTGGAGCCTGCTTGGAGGAAGTGGTCCTCCCAGTAGATCCGCTGTAGGGCGGTGGAAGCATCTCCCTGGCCTTCAAACCTTCATCTCTGAGGTCCGCAAGCAAACCCCCACAACCCCACGGAGCCTGCCTGTGATGAAGCTGGCGAACCGACGCTGGGCGACGCCGCGTTTGTCCGTGTACGCCGCGACACGCAGAGGCGGTAAGCGGATGCCGGTGCAATTTGAGTGCAGATTAAAACAGCTGTTTCGATCCGGGCCGGTTTCAGACTGCACAGCCAAGGAGGGCATGAATCAGTGTAATACACAGGGGTCCATATTTCACCAGACTATAATACAAAAGACGACCGTTGAAAAACATGACAGCTTTTAATGTTCCTTATAAATCACGGAGCGCCGGCGTATTTGTGCGCGTGTGTTTGTGCGTGTGTGTGTGTGTGTGTGTGTGTGTGTGTGCACGTGCGTGTGCCTGCATGCAAGATTTTCTGAGTTTGCGGAATATACGCAGCAAACAAAAGCTCCTTTTCGTAATTATTATTACTGCATTAATACCACACTGTTGCATATTCATGTGGCACCAGAACCCCAAATTATCATCGAGGACAAAGAAAGAGAAGGGCACGCTAGGAGTGGCAATCATGACCGTGTTCTAAAACCAAAATCAAGGAAATGGAGGAAGAGAGAGAGGGGAGGGGGACAGACAACGAGGGAGAGGGAGAGAGGGAGACAGAGCCGTCAGTGGGAACATGATGGAGAGAGAGTGGGCTTGAAACATCAATGCATGATGTTTAAGTAGTGTTCAACGTTAAATTTATGTTTTTAGAACATTGTATGTTTTTGGCCATACAGAATATTGTGTTTGGTCATGCCTATAAAGCAAATAGAATTTGAGAGAGAGAGAGAGAGAGAGAGAGAGAGAGAGAGAAAATGAAGGGCATGTATAAACAGTTTTACTTGCAGAAGAGAAAGACAAAGAAGAGATTTGCACATCATCATCAAAAAAAGAAGAGCACATTATCAACTGAAAGGCCCACTGCTTCCCAGTCACTTTCCCAGAAGACGACCCACAAGCAGAGGCTGGGAGTAGGGAACAGACAGGGCTGAGGAGATGGAGGAGAGGAGAACAGGGCTGAGGAGATGGAGGAGTGGGGAACAGACAGAGCTGAGGAGATGGAGGAGAGGAGAACAGACAGGGCTGATGAGATGGAGGAGTGGAGAACAGGGCTGAGGAGATGGAGAAGAGGAAAACAGACACAGCTGAAGAGATGGAGGAGTGGGGAACAGACAGGGCTGATGAGATGGAGGAGTGGAGAACAGACAGGGCTGAGGAGGTGGGGGGAGGAGTGTATAACAGACAGAGCTGAGGAGATGGAGGAGTGGGGAACAGACAGGGCTGAGGAGATGGAGGAGTGGGGAACAGACAGGGTTGAGGAGATGGAGGAGTGGGGAACAGACAGGGTTGAGGAGATGGAGGAGTGGGGAACAGACAGGGCTGAGGAGGTGGGGGGAGGAGTGTATAACAGACAGGGCTGAGGAGATGGGGGGAGGAGTGTATAACAGAACAGAGCTGAGGAGATGGAGGAGAGGAGAACAGACAGGGCTGAGGAGGTGGGGGGAGGAGTGTATAACAGAACAGAGCTGAGGAGATGGAGGAGTGTATAACAGACAGGGCTGATGAGATGGAGGAGTGTATAACAGACAGGGCTGAGGAGGTGGGGGGAGGAGTGTATAACAGACAGAGCTGAGGAGGTGGGGGGAGGAGTGTATAACAGACAGGGCTGATGAGATGGAGGAGTGTATAACAGACAGGGCTGAGGAGGTGGGGGGAGGAGTGTATAACAGACAGGGCTGAGGAGGTGGGGGGAGGAGTGTATAACAGACAGAGCTGAGGAGGTGGGGGGAGGAGTGTATAACAGACAGGGCTGAGGAGGTGGGGGGAGGAGTGTATAAAAGACAGAGCTGAGGAGGTGGGGGGAGGAGTGTATAACAGACAGGGCTGAGGAGGTGGGGGGGAGGAGTGTATAACAGACAGGGCTGAGGAGGTGGGGGGAGGAGTGTATAACAGACAGGGCTGAGGAGGTGGGGGGAGGAGTGTATAACAGACAGAGCTGAGGAGGTGGAGGAGTGTATAACAGACAGGGCTGAGGAGGTGGGGGAAGGAGTGTATAACAGACAGGGCTGAGGAGGTGGGGGGAGGAGTGTATAACAGACAGGGCTGAGGAGGTGGAGGAGTGTATAACAGACAGGGCTGAGGAGGTGGGGGGAGGAGTGTATAACAGACAGAGCTGAGGAGGTGGGGGGAGGAGTGTATAACAGACAGGGCTGAGGAGGTGGGGGGAGGAGTGTATAACAGACAGGGCTGAGGAGGTGGGGGGAGGAGTGTATAACAGACAGGGCTGAGGAGGTGGAGGAGTGTATAACAGACAGAGCTGAGGAGGTGGGGGGAGGAGTGTATAACAGACAGGGCTGAGGAGGTGGGGGGAGGAGTGTATAACAGACAGGGCTGAGGAGTTGGGGGGAGGAGTGTATAACAGACAGGGCTGAGGAGGTGGGGGGAGGAGTGTATAACAGACAGAGCTGAGGAGGTGGGGGGAGGAGTGTATAACAGACAGAGCTGAGGAGGTGGAGGAGTGTATAACAGACAGGGCTGAGGAGGTGGGGGGAGGAGTGTATAACAGACAGAGCTGAGGAGGTGGGGGGAGGAGTGTATAACAGACAGGGCTGAGGAGGTGGGGGGAGGAGTGTATAACAGACAGAGCTGAGGAGGTGGGGGGAGGAGTGTATAACAGACAGAGCTGAGGAGGTGGAGGAGTGTATAACAGACAGGGCTGAGGAGGTGGGGGGAGGAGTGTATAACAGACAGAGCTGAGGAGGTGGGGGGAGGAGTGTATAACAGACAGGGCTGAGGAGGTGGGGGAAGGAGTGTATAACAGACAGGGCTGAGGAGGTGAGGGGAGGAGTGTATAACAGACAGGGCTGAGGAGGTGGGGGGAGGAGTGTATAACAGACAGGGCTGAGGAGGTGGGGGGAGGAGTGTATAACAGACAGGGCTGAGGAGGTGGGGGGAGGAGTGTATAACAGACAGGGCTGAGGAGGTGAGGGGAGGAGTGTATAACAGACAGGGCTGAGGAGGTGGGGGGAGGAGTGTATAACAGACAGGGCTGAGGAGGTGGGGGGAGGAGTGTATAACAGACAGAGCTGAGGAGGTGGGGGGAGGAGTGTATAACAGACAGGGCTGAGGAGACAGGGGAGCTGCAGGAGGAGCGAGGTGCAGAGCGATGTGACCTAGTTACATTATTACAGGCTGAATGCTCAATGGTGCGTTTCACTATTGCCATCCTCCACAAAGGCCCCATATCCACAGAGGAAGGAATTGTGGGTAATTCTGCTAAAAATCACTTTCATGACAGCATCTATCCAAACAATACAATATTCTGCTTATTCAATAATTTAAAAAAATAATTCAAGAAAGTGTTTTGATAATTGTCTTACGTATCCAAAACTGACAATGCACACTTTCTCCGTCTACCTTATTCATGAGAAGAGGGTGAGGGGAAGATTTTTTATTTTAGAGAAGATTTAAAATTTAGAGAGGTAGTGATACATTTTTCATCAGATGTCATTTTTCGCAAGCGACGCGAGACTGACAGACTGACAGCTGCACACGGCTCCAGCGTATTAAACCTGGAACCTCTCTGCGCTCTTCTGAACCACAGCCGCTGAAACGCGAGCTAGGCTAAGCGGTTAACAGACAGCGCGTCTACTCGGTGTAAAAACGGCACGGTAAGAGCAGCACGCCGACGCAGAGGGAGCCGACCCGGGACTAAGACGAAGGACCCGCCTTTCGCATTAACGTGTGGGAGCTGCACTCCGCGGCATTCCCGCGCGGACGGACACCCGGAAAACAGGGTCCTCGATCCGTGATATCCCCGGCCCGCGGGATAAAGAGGAGAGGAAGGCGGGGCTTTCGTTCTGAGAAACCCGGTGGCGGTGGAGGGGGGGAGTGGAGATGAGGGGGATGACGGTGGAGATGGGGGGGGGGGGGGGGGGGTGCAGAGCAGCCCGCGGTAGTCGATTGGTAGTCTACGGAGGTGGCGGCCATGTCAGAAGGGCTCAGCTTCAGTCTCGCGTGCGGGGCGAAGAAGTGAACTGGGGATTGGGGGGGGATCAGCGGTTCAGCCCTGTTCTGTTTATTCTCTGACAAGACCAGCCTGGCCTGCTCACTCAACCGGGGGGGGGGAGGGGGAGGGCACCATCGGCAATAATATTCTGCCTTTTATTTCTTCCGCCAATCAGGAGCCGGGAAAGGCCCAATTAAACGTGCTCCACGACATCCACCGAGAAAAGCGGGGGAAAAAAATTCCCCGGTGAGATGAAAAATAAAATAAAATAAAAAAGTGATTTTCTTGACACCTTCACCCAAAGAAAAACACGTCGGAGAAGGCGAGGGGCGGGGGAGAGACGGAAAGACGGCACGCGGAACGCGCGCGGCCGACCGGGAGAGAGCAAAGCGGGTCTGCGGCTTTAATTGGCGGGTTTGGAATGAAATGAGACGTGATTCAACCTTGATTGATACCGCCTCTCTGCGCAAAGGCAATTTTCTCCCGTTCGACGGAGAGCCCTCTTTCCCGGCGCCGCGCGAATTCACGACTGCCGGCTGACGTGTCCGCGAATGAACACGAAAGGTCAACATCGCAATCTGCCCCGGCACCGCTACGCGGAAAAAGCAGCAGAACCCGGAGACGGTCTTTCTAATTATAATTACCGGATAGATCATTTGCATGTTCATAGGTGAAAGAAAAACCTGTTTCCCTAGTGCTGTCCCAATCTATCCGTTTTTAAAACGCGAGACATTAATGGTCGGGGTCAAGCTCCTCTTTGGTGAAACGGATTCGCTATTAGACATACGTACATTACCCAGGCCATTAAATATGAATTACAGATTCATACTTTATAGTCTTTAAACCGTTTAACAGGTAAATAATCACTTTTTTATGGTTTATTGTGCAAGACAAAACAATGAAGATGGTGTTTATTCACCGGTATTGCTGGAAACAATACCCAGATGACAGGGTGGGAAAATGAAGCGTATCGCACAATAAAAACTGTTCACTTGTTTTAAATTTACAGATTTTTTAACAAACTGTTATTTGTTTTTCTCCACTCCACCACATTTCTCGCATTATTCTTCCTGTAAGGTATGGATGATGTTTTCACATGGTCAACTTGTTCTCTCCACTTCAAGTTTATGCTACAACAGGGGTGCACAACAAGGGCCGATCCGTTTCAAGGCCAAGTGCAAACTTATCTTAATTATTTCATTGACTCAATCATATCTTATTCGACATGTGTATGAGTACTGGCTACAGCTGCAGACTGCAAGTGTGTCCTAATGATTCCACTGTGCTCAAGTACAGGCTTGAACCAGGGTAATTTATAGAGCTGTCAGCAAAACAGAAACATGGCAATTGGTTGGAACAAAAACCAGTACGCAGACCGGCCCTCGAGGACCGGAGTTGTGCACCCCTGTGCTACAACCAAGAAAAATAAAAAAATTCATTTCAAAATGCTCAAAAGTGCTCTACTTTTCATTTCCTTTCAATAGTTTGTACTTTCATTGCCCTATATGTGAAAAAAATAGTAGAACATTGAAAGCAATATGCAAATAACTCCATTTGTCATGGAAATAACCGGAAAAGCAGTTTATCAGCGAAACGGTCTTACGAGGCAGTAAAAAAAAGATGATGTAATTGCTTTGGGGAACAGAAGCGCAATTAAAACACTCAGCGTTATGTCTGAACGAGGAGGAATCGTGAAGACGACGCGGCCGGGTCCTCGGTGGATAGTCACAGATACTGCAGAGAAAGTAGCTGATGTGTTTCATTTCCAGTTCGCCCATGTTGCGGCTCACGCTTCACGTTTTAGGGACCGCGTGAGAGACGGCAGTATATCGAATTTCAGTGAAACGAGGTTTCAGATACAATTAGCGCCCCCCACCTCCTCGGCCGAGCCCGAAACTCGACGCCGCGCGATCGTTCCAAACGCAATTCCGCCATCGGGTTTTAAACGGGAACGTGAGAAGGAACGCCGGGACGACGTTCGCAAACCGAACCGCCGGACCGTCCCAAAACCCAAATCCCAAAACCCAAAACCGTCTGGCCTGGTCACAGCCCCGCTAATTCCGTCTCCAGGACCCTCTGAAAGGACCTTAAACGTTCACGGTATGGTCCCTTCACCTCGCCGCCGTTCACAGAAACGCCTCTCCAGCGGCTGGGCGCTTTCGCCGATTCCGTCATTATTCTCGCCACATTCATAATCTGCTTTTTATTCAAAATCATTTTTTCCTTTCTCTCCCCCCCGCTCCTGGGCGCCTGGGGAATATGATTGGCAGGGGGATAATAGAATATCGGGCATGCAAGGCGTATTTGGCGCGCGCTCTGAGACTAATTCACCCCAAAGTGCCCCTTGTAAAGCACAAGGCTCTACATCCAATGCATGGCAGGGGACTGCTTAGAGGCGAAAAAATAAAAAGAATAAATAATTATGATGCGCGCTCATATAATGCTTATTGGACAAATTCCACTGTCTCTTCTGCTTATTTGGGCTTTTGATCATGATCAGAAGGCTCGGTAAGGCAGTCGTGACATGTTATTAATGGTGTGTCCCCCTCCTGATATTTATTTTGTATTTTCTTTTTATTTTATTTTATTTTTTACTTGGTTTTCAATGTTTATAAATCACACTGCATATTAATAAGACTGGCATTAGGAATAAAGGCAAGTGTGCCTTTGCAAATATTGAGACGGGTAACCAGTGGCTCACCTGGAATGCACTGCATCGACAAAGCGCTTTGTAAGTATTTTGTTTGCGACACGACAACACATACCACTACCAGCGAGACATCCCTTGTAGTTTAATATATCGCAATCTTTTTGGTCTTCTTTTCAAATGTTGTTGATTCAAACCTCTCTTTGTACTGCAGAAAGCTGCCGTTTGATATGTCGAACCTATTTGTTTCCTCTGCTTTTTGAAGCCGTCAGCACATCTGTCAGGGATAATTGCAGTCACGTCATAACCTTGCGCGGTGGCCTATCTGGCTAGCGTGCGCGGAAAACGTGCTAACGATCGAAACGCCGCGCAATTATCCGTCTATGGGCTCCTGTCACGTAGCGTAGCAAAGTGCGGGCATCCTCGAGACAGTCGTCCGTAATAGGCAGGGTTTCCGTCTTTGGAAGGGGGATTGGAGGCGGGGGTACACCCCGCTGTGTGCTTGCGTAACCCCCCCTAATGCCTGGGATGCTGAGTTGGGGTCCCCCAGGGAGCAGCTGTCAGGCGGCTGTGTGCTGTCGGATGATGCCACTTATCAGATTGGCAGGAGGGGCCGGCTGACGCAGCCCGCTAATGTGGAGCCCGGGAGCGCTGACCGAGGGAGAGACCGCCCCCCACTGCTGGTGGAGGAGTGTGTGTGTGTGCGCGTGTGTGTCTCTGTATGTGTGTGTGTGTGTGTGTGCGTGTGTGTGTGTATGTGTGTGTGTTTGTGTGTATGTATGTGTGGGTGTGTGTGTGTGTGTATATGTGTGTGTGCGTTTGTGTGTGTGTGTGTGTGTGTGTGTGTGTATACATGTGTATGTGTGCTTTTTTTTGTCTATGTGTGTATTTTTTTGGTCTATGTGTGTGTGTGTATATATGCCTGTATGCATCTGTGTGTGTGCGTCTCTGTATGTGTGTGTGTGTGTGTGTGTGTGTCTCTGTATGTGTGTGTGTGTATATGTGGGGGAGTGTGCGTGTGTGTATATGTGTGTGTATGTGGGGGAGTGTGCGTGTGTGTGTGTGTGTGTGTACATGAGTATGCGTTTGTGTACACACATGTAAGTGTGCATGTGCGTATGTGAGTACGTATGCTTGTGTGTGTGTGTATGGGAGTGTAAGTGCAGGCACGTGCGCATGTTTGTACATGAGTATATACGTGTGTGTGTGTGTGTGTGTGTGTGTGTGTGTGACAGACAGGACTCCATAGTGCCCCAGTTCACTCCAGTGCACTCATTAAAGGGTTCCTTATAGTAACCAGCAGGAGCCCCACACTGCCGTCACCCAGACCCTGCTTAACACGCATGTACTCACATCCACACGTACGCACACGTGCTAAAAGGCACTCACAGACACGTGCATGATGGAACAAACACACATGAAATACACATGGACATGCTGCGCTGACCAGCTTCCACAACACACTACCCCAACCACAGAGGTACACACACTACATACAGATACAAACAGACAAACACAGATACCCAAACGTACATGTCATACACATGTATAAAAACATATAAATACACAGACACTCAATAACACCCCCTTTCCTCTCCCCCTCCACCCAAACACACACATGTATGCACAAAACACGGCCCGACTGACATACATACAAATGCACTTTGGCAGTGAGGTGAACAGAGGTAAAACCAGGGCTAATTAAGGGAAGAGAGGGTCTGTTTGGCCTTCAGAGCCCGGGTAGAGGGCATTATCTCGCTGCGCTTTCCCTCGCTGACATGCAAAAAGCCTTTGGGTGAACCGCGGACATCTAAACAGTCCTGATAAGATCAGAAACTAATGATAATGTTCGCTCACAAAGGACGCAGGACACGGTAACGGTTATTAGAATAATGGCCGTCTATTAGAGCAACTCGGCACCGACTGACTTCTCCCTCCAGACCTGGGTTCAATTCGTATTACGGATTCAAATACTTTTCTGCATTTGAAAACTCAACACTGAAGCACTGTATTTCTCTCTCCAAACATGGGTTCAAATCGTGTTTAGTATTCAAATACTTTTCTGCATTTCACAACTCAACACTGACACACTGTATTTCTTCCCCCAGAGCTGGGTTCAAATAGTATTTTGGATTCAAATACTTTTCTGCATTTGACAACTCAACACTGAGGCACTCTATTTCTCTCCAGACCTGGGTTCAAATAGTATTTCAGATTCAAATACTTTTCTGAATTTGACAACTCAACATTGAAGCACTGCACTTCCCCCTCCAGACCTGGATTCAAATACTTTTTTGCATTTGAAAACTGAAGCACTGAACTTCTCTAACGTATTGGAACAAATGAAATGATCCCAAAACTGTAAGCCCCGCCCATCTGCTCCTCGCAGGCTCAAATGCATCAGGCAAGATCAACAGAGCACAGAAAAGTATGTAAATCCAAAACAAATACTAATTTTGCACAGGTCGGTCTCCCCCACTGGTACGTTCTGCGAAACTCTATGGAGGAACATCAGTCGGCAAAAACCAGTACATTTATTTACCAGCGGTCCCGCGGTACGGAGCTGTGTGGCTCTCCGTGCGCATACGCGGAGAGGCTATTTCACAGTGAGGTGGTCTCGAGTGCTTGGGCACGGCAGACTGTGAAATGAGCTCCTGTTCTCCTCTCCCTTCTCTATTACATCAGCTCCTTCTCCGCTGGCCCAGATTGTAATGCGCTCCTAATCAGCGTCTCCATTAAAGCACGCCGGGGAAATGTTCATCAGGCCGCGCTTTAGCCGCCGCATGCAGATGAGCCCAAATTGCAGGGTATTGCAAACGCCTCCCAAAGTCCACCGGGAACCCACGGGGGGAGGGGGGGGGGGAGGGGGGGGATGGAGCGGAAGGCCGGATCTCTGCGTAAGAGGGCCGTTTCTTCTGAGGGTTGGGGTGTAGGTGGGGGAGAGTGGAGACCATGTCGCGGTCGTGTCGCGGCGTGGCGGGTGATGGCGGGCGAAGGAGGGGTGTGAGGAGGGCGTGAGGAGGGCCGTGAGGGTGGCGGCTGCTGGCGGGAGGGAAGCGATGCGTCTACAGGCCTCCGCCGGAGACGCTCCTCTGCGCCCGACTTTAATGAACATTCTCCTCACACACCCCACCCCCTGCATCTTCTCTCTGGTGTATCTGTCTACTTCTCTGTGTAAACCTTTCTCTCTCGCACGCAGACACACATGCACGCACGCACGCAAACACACACACACACACACACACACACACACCGAGGCGCAGGCGCTCACACACACACCTCCCCCTCAGCCCCTTTCCTCTCGGGTATCTCTCTACTTCTCTATGTAAACCTCTCTCTCACATACACATGCTCTCTCTCACACACACACACACACACACACACACACACACACACACACACACACACACACACACACTCTCTCCCTCTGCACTCACTGATTACCTCATTCCATTCCTCATATTTCCTACTGACGACCCAACCTCTCCTACTTTTGTTTTCTCTCTCTCTTCCCTCCCTTTTTTAATTTGCAGGAGCTCATGAGAGCGCGGCCCAGGCCGTGATTGGTGAAGAGGAGAGGTCTCAGAGCGAGCGAGCGGGCCCCAGAAAGTGTCAGTTAAAGGCGCGACTCTTTAAACACCGCTGACACCGGCAGATAATGAAGAAATATTGTCTGCCACGAGCCCCTCTTCACGCCCGAACCCCAATCAAACGCGCGCGGCGCTCTGACAGCTCCCGTCAAAGCAGACGGGAGCGTCGGCCGTCACCTCCTGTTTATTCATCAAACTCTTCAAACCGCCGGCCCGTCGAGGGTCCTTGGCGCGCGTGTAATTACTCCGCGACACCGCGGTGAAACGGCACCGAGGTGCGAATTACGTGGACGGCTCCGGATTCTTCAAACGCGACCTTCGAACGCTTGTTGTCTTTATCGTTTGCTACGGGGCCGCGCACGACGATACGCTAACTAATCCCGTCGTGCTAATCCGCGGGAAACGACTTACGGTCGCGGCAGCCCGTCAACGCCCCCCCCCCCTGTAATTTATGCGGGATTCTGAACGAGCGCTGCATCAGTATAATTAACTTTGGTTTCTGTTTAATTAGCCGTACGGAGAGACTATATTCGCGGCACCTTTAGAATCGCAGCGTATCCCCGTTTTCCCGCCCAGGGTGTGTTGCATGAAAAAGGGCCCGTCTGGGAAAAACAGAGAGAGCCGCACAGTGGTTCCTGCCGCATGGGAGCGGCTGATTGGATAGGGCAGACAGGGGGCTGCTCTGAGATGTGAAGACTGGGAGGTGATTGGACAGGGCAGACAGGGGGCTGTTCTGAGATGCAAACACTGGGAGGTGATTTGACAGGGCAGTCAGGGAGCTGGTCTGAGATGGGAACACTGGGGGGCGATTAGACAGGGTAGACAGGGGGCTGTTCTGAGATGTGAACACAGAGTTGCTCGGACAGGGCAGACAGGGGGCTGTGGTTGTGAAATGTCTGCGGCGTCAGGTCAGGGAGAGAGAAGCGCAGAGGTGACACGCTCCGTGTGCCCGCCATATGCCACGGCTGCTAACCCAACTCGCGGGCGTCCGAGCCTCGGCCCCGTTCGAAGAGCTGACCGCCGCGCGGGGAAAGCCGGAGCCAATTAACCGGACGCTAATGTACGCGGACAACCGCGCGCGATCGTTACCGCCGCATATGCTCGGCGTGTGTTCCGTGTGAAGCCGCGTGCATGCCATGAATAAAACATAGCTATTAAAAACATTCCAACGCAGAAAGGCCGAGGTGTCGGGCTTTTCTCAGGGCGGCAGAGTTCAGGGTTCATTCGCTCATTAATGCAGGTGGGAGAACATATGCTTCTCAGAGACATGAAAGAGCGGCGGCCATTTTAAGAGCGGAACAGTAACACACACCTGAACATGTCTCCCAGGCCCTTCAGCATGCCTTTCTTGGCTTTGCCCTTGTCCTTGTCTTTCTCTTTGTCCCGCTCTTGTTTCTTCCTCTCCTTCCCTCCCTTCTCCTTCTTCCTGTCCTCTTTGGGCCGGCCTCCGCCGTTCACCTGGTTCTCCGACGAGGCGGGAAGCGCCAGGTCAGCCGCCATGGACAGCGAGTCTCGGCCTGAGCGCGAGCTCTCCTCCGTGTCCTCTTCCACTGAGAGAGAGAGAGAGAGGGGGGAGGGAGGGAGAGAGGGAGAGGGAGAGGGAGAGAGAGGGAGAGAGAGGGGGGAGGGAGGGAGGGAGAGAGGGAGAGAGGGAGTGAGAGGGGGAGGGGGAGGGAGAGAGAGGGGGGAAGAAGGGGAGAGAGTAATATTAATACATTCGATCATCTGTGTTCATTGTTAATATCCATTAGTTTTGGGTATTGTCACATTGTCAACAAAATGTCACTTGACCTGGTTTTGTGTGGTAGGTGTGTGTGTGTATTTGCATACGTATATGGGAAAGCGTTGTTATTCTATTCCCCCCCCTGCATTCTTGTTTGTGGCGGTTTGTTGTTTGTTTGCAGTTAATGAATCTCAATGCTTTTGCAACACAAGTCATGCAAATAAAGCACTTTTTTGAGAGTGAGAGAGAGAGAGAGAAAGAGAGAGAGTCTAATATAGGAGCATGAACTGAAAATAACAAATACTTCAGCATGGATATTACTGAAAAAATACATTCAAAAAAGTACGCGAATGCAGATTTGGGTGAGACGGGGGTGAAACAGGCCCCTTTAATGTCCTGGAGGTCTCAGTTCCCCTGGCTCTACAGTACCGAGAACAATGAGGGTCACCGGTCAGAGGCTCGCATTTCATTCCATTAGTTTTCCAGGGTAAAGAAAGACACCTTTGAGTGATGGGCACCTCCAACACAATGAAGAGGGCGCATGTGTGGAAATCATTGGGTCTTTCAGAGCCGCTATCATTTAATTCAGCCGGCTAAGTTCAAAGGAACCGGACCAGAGGTTGCGGCCGCTCTACCCCTCCGTGAATAGCTTCTTCCCATGGTGGTGACAAGTCGTCTGGCCGAGGTCAGGCCACAGCGCTTTAATCCCACAGGGGATAGACCGGCCATTATGAACCAAGCCGCTTCACTGTCCAGTTGTCATTTCCAAAAAGATGATCTCATAGAGCCATCTTGCATTGTATCTATAAACAGTTCTGCACCTTTAATGGACGGAAATGTTGCCCAGCATTGCAACATCCAGGAGTCCGTTAATATTTGGACAAAATCGCATTTCATTAAAATAACACGTTTCATGTTTCAATGCATCATTACACACTTCATTACACCCACAGAACAGTGAAGACACACAAACTGTTTAAATTGATATACTATAGTATACCACACTATATTGCACTGCTCTCGACTATAATATATTGCACTGTATTGTGCAATACTAGCTGTACACCAAAATCCGGGATGAATCTCTGTGAAAGGATACTATACTGCACACAGTTCACGTCTATAAACAGACAAACCACAGAAAGAAATCTTTTCATGAAGTAATACACGGATCATTCCGTGGGTTTTATGGTTTTACGTTACGCGAGTTAAACATATAGCTCACACACTCTCCCCCCCTCCCTCTCTCTCTCTCTCTGAACACATCAGAAAGTTCAAAAGTAGTGCGTCAGTTCTAATTGCCTTGTTTTATTTATACACCGAGCTGCCGCTGTAGGCCTGCGCTGTGAAGACGCTGCTTTGATCTCCTGACAAGGCTTCAAACAAACCGCACCGCAACACTTATAGATTTCCACACACAGTTCTGCCGGGCTTGACTGTTACCTCTCACACAAGTTCACCAGATCAATTCGGCCTCACAACTGTGATTGCGTCTATGAAACCGTCACCTGTTAGATCCGGGGTAAATAAAAGTCTCTTTCCACAAAGAAATGCAGATGCCATGCTCTACGGCTACGTGTCGGCCATCTGCACCCGCGACAAAACCACCAAGCGTAAGCTAGACGCGGTACACTCACGGCCGAAAACAACGTGAGCGTCGACGTAATTGATCGGTCAACGATCGCGTGTTTAACCGAACCAAAAAGAAAGAGCGTTTTGTATTTATTTATTTGTTTGTTTTTTTTCCCAATCGCGGCCGTTAATTAGGAACCGGTTTTCTGGAGTGCGCCCCCCACCCCCCGGGTCCGATCGACCGTTTACAAAGCGACGAGCGGCGGATGTTGGCGGGCGCGATTAAAGCTTATTAACGCGCTCGCCGTTATAAACCGGAGCGCTTCCCCTTTGATGGCGGGAGAGAATGAAGCCCTTATCAAACGCCCGCGATGGATTTTTAGCAAGCCGAACGAGGCGCTCCGCGGTGAGGGGGGGAACGGAGTCGCGGCTCTCATTTCAAGGATGAGTACGGGATTTGTTTTTTTTATTATTACCAGTTATCAGCACTCCCTTTCGGCGACCATCTCAAAGGAAATTACTGAAATGAAATCTCGCCGCAGAACTGTGTATGACAAGAATGGCGAGCAAATCTGCGGCTTAAACATATTCAATTATGCAAAGGTTTCCTTTTTTTAACCAATCTTTTTCTTCTTTTGCTCTCTTTTTCAAGAAGACGATAAGGCTAACAGGCTCTGTCCAGATATGGCTTTTATCACTCATTTTGCGAAGAGAGGCTTATCCCTAAATTAAGTGCGGAGTCAGAGTCCTCCGTATCGAGCTACGTCGAGCAATTAAAACCCGGCGGAGATTAGACAACGGCGCTAATTTTCTTGTGGCCTTAATGATTCTGTCTCGGATAACACGCGGGAGACGGTAATGGTAGCCCCGGCGGGGCGCTGGGGGGAGGTACGTGAACGGCGGGCACTTTGCTTGTTATGATCAGAAGACCGCAAAAACTCAATCTGTTAACAGCGGAAGCCCGAGCCATAGCTCTGATAGGAAAGAGGGTTGTTAATTTCACTGGCCCGGCCCAACAGCCGCACAAAGGGAACCGCGGCGGAGAGAGGGAACGGGAGAGCAGTGACAGCCACATAAATGTATGTTCTATGAGGGATGTATGTTCTATGAGGGATTCACACTGACAAGGTGTTGGCAAATGTCACCCGGTAGAAAATTCGACAGAAACGAATGCAAGCGATTAAAAAGCAAAAGGGAAAAGC
>NC_083763.1:25553420-25705920 GCF_963514075.1 Conger conger | reverse complement strand
GGTTACAGAAAAAGCTAAAAATGGAAGATGGTCGCAACCATCATAGGCCCAGCCCTGCAGCTGCATGTGAGAGATCACTTATGGGCTCAATGCCCTCTATTTAGGGAACACTTACGGGTTCTCCATGCCCTCTCTATTTAAGGAACACTTACAGGTCTCCTTGCTCCATGTATTTAGGGAACACTTACGGGTGTCCATGCCCACTTTATTTAGGGAACACTTACGGGTGTCCATGCCCACTTTATTTAGGGAACACTTACGGGTGTCCATGCCCACTTTATTTAAGGAACACTGACAGGTCTCCTTGCTCCTTGTATTTAGGGAACACTTACGGGTGTCCATGCCCACTTTATTTAGGGAACACTTACGGGTGTCCATGCTCTCTTCCTCCTCTGCAGCTGGTTTGTCGTAGGATTTGTCGATAGCAGCCCTAAAGCTCTCGTTGCAGCCCCTCCCTCTGATTATCCGTGGGCGTGGCCGATGGAAGGGGATGTCTCCGTTCAGTGTCACCTCAGCGACAGCGGTCTGGAGACTTTCGAGAGAGCTGGATTTTTTGAGGCCGAGAGACGGGCCCACGTCTTGGGTCGGAGAACCTTTGATGGAGAAATTACTCAGTCAGTACAGATCACGGTAGAAACAGTTAATATTCACTTTCATCCTAAAAGCAACACTTGTTGTTTTTATCTTCACTGGGCAAATTTAAGTCAACTTATTTAATCTGTAATTACTTGTGAGAAATAAAATCATTGATTATTTTATGATCGCTCAATTGGACTAAACCAAACTACCATATAGCTGAAGGCCTGACACAGAGTATTAAAAACACAACTCAAAAGGTTC
This sequence comes from Conger conger, assembly GCF_963514075.1. NCBI lineage: Eukaryota > Metazoa > Chordata > Actinopteri > Anguilliformes > Congridae > Conger > Conger conger. The sequence continues at coordinate 25,705,080 of NC_083763.1, read as the reverse complement.
AGCGATGATTTCTAAAGTAAAAGGCCTTTAATGTCTTTCTGCCATGAAAGCTGGCTTGTTATGATCTCCTATAACCATGTTTATAAGCTCCCATGAGAGAGAGAGAGAGAAAGAGAGAGAGAGAGAGAGAGGGAGGGAGAGAGTGAGTGTGAGAAGGGAGAGGGGGTGAAGAAAGAGAGCTGCATGAAGAGAGGGAGTGAAGAAGATAGGTAGGGAGGGAATGAGTAAAAGAGACAGGAAAAGAGAGAAAGACAACAAGGGAAGAATAAAGAGAAGAATTGAGAAAGGCTGAACTGCCGACTGTGAACATTAAGGTATACAATTGAGCCAAACGGTCTGTAGTGAATCGCACGGACCGCTGGCAGAACAAGACTGTTCACAGCATCGCCACAATGAAGTCAACAAGATGGCAATATGTGACAAAATGCGAAAGTAATACAGTTCTGTTCACAGTTCTCAGCTCTGCAGTGCAGAGGAAGATAGCTCATCACTCAGGGAGAGAAAGAGAGCAGCGTAGTGCTGGCAGCCCCCATAACTGTCACAATCTGAGAGAGGTTGTGAAATCACTCAAAAGAAATGACTAGAAGATGTATGTCCAGCATGAAATCCAGTGAGCAGGCTTCGGCTTGGTCTCACTCCCAGGGTTACCTGAAGCTAATGACTGATTGCACAGACGCGGGGAGGATGGTCTAGCCTTGCACAGCACGGGTGGGCATGAGGGTGGGTCGCAGGGCGAGGGAAGGTCAAGTGAAGGCGTGTAGACAAAATACGCCATCATCACCCCCCATATTTTAACTCTCCGGAGTCAGTCATTGAACCCCCAACAAAAAGGCTTTTGGTGTAATTCCATACGTATTTATATAATTTAAAGACACTTTGAGCTGCACAACAGGGATCCATTCCCCAAATTTGACCGATCTCCCAATAGAAGATCATCATGGCTAATATACATGACTGAGACCAGGAAGGTTGGTTGTTCAAGCCCTGGTGCAGCCACGATAAGATCTGCACAGCTGTAGGGCCCTTGGGTAAGGCCTTTAACCCCACTTTGCTCCAGGGGGGATTGTCCCCTGCTTAGTCTAATCAACTGTAAGTCGCTTTGGATAAAAGCATCAGCTAAATAAAATGTCATGTAATATCACCCCTACGATGGGGAATATGCAGGGCGAAGATTTCAGCCCAGACCTGGATTACACTGTATGCTCATCTCCGATTCCATGCTGATACAGAACCTCCCGACTGTCCATCTGAGTGCCTATGAAATAACACACATTAACCAACTGCACAAAAAGCCTTATGTTCATTTTAACACCCTGTCTGCACAACCAAATAAATATATGAAAATCATGATAAAGGTTCAGTTCCATTGAGTGCATCAGCATAGACAAATGGGTCCGTTTCAAAGATAACAGGATAGATACCATTTCACTGCTGCTGACTCATTAGTATCAACAGTTCAATTTATTGATATTGTCAGGGTGATACATCTTACTCAAATAACTGAAATGCAAGTAGTAAAATAGACAAATGAATAAATACAAAACCAAAATGTCTCAATTCGAATAGTGTTAAAGGAAAATGGCTTAAAAAAGTGTTTGCGTTGGCAATATGAGGTATTCCCATCACTTAGGTAACTGATATTGACTGGCTGGGGGGTGGATATTGATGTGTTTGTTCTAAGCAGACTAGTCACTGGACGGCAGGCACCGGAACAACAGAGGTTGAATGTTTCCATAGCTTTATTTGGACAGCTGTAATTGTTTCTTGAATGGCTACAGCTCGTTGTTTCGGAGCACACAAGCGAAACGATACGTGTATTGGTATCTGAATTGGTGCGTCAGGAGACATCTGTGTTCCTCCCTGACTGTGTAAACGCCTTATTCAGAGCAAAGGGAGGTTTCCAACCGTTCTGTTTAAGAGCCAAGCTGCAGCTCCACCTCCCGATGAACAGTTTATACTTGCACGTTTTACACTTGGTAATCGCCTTCGAGTCTCTTCGGCAAGAAAAATTTAAACTTAAATGAACTGAGTGATGAGGGGAATAAAAAAATTAAGAATTCTGATTTAAACTTTCCTCATTGCGATATACCTATTTCGCTGGCGAATGAAAGAATCCCTCGTTAATCTACTGCATTTCAGACAATTATTCCGGAGAGAAGTCGGAAAGAAAAGTTCCGTTAAAAGTTCCAACTTTTTTCCCGTTCGGAGTGCCAGCCAATCCGAGAAGACCAGAACTTTGGCTGCGTTGCCCACTGAACCAGCTGCTGAACTTTCACTCAGTCTGAACACTCTAGTGACTGGAATGCAGAAGAGCTTGGCCACTCCGCGGTTTAGCTAAAAGTGAGAACGGCGCGTGCATCTGGCGCACAGACGTGTCCCGCGGCCCCCTGGGAACACGCTGCCCTGACGGATTCAGCCCGTTGGCCTGAGCCTGGCATGTGGCTGTTGCCCAGCAAACACAGAAGCCCTTTTTCACCATGGCTATTGAAGAGGCTCCTGACCCCTTCCCCTTCACCTCCCCCCTCCCCGGACTACCTTGTCCTCTGTCATAAATAACGGCCTGATGTCTTTCCAAAGCCCTAAATGGACCATGCCCCATTGGCGATGAGCTCAGAGCGGATCTACGCTCGCAGGGATGAAAAAGGAAAACAGGGATTACGCCGGGAAAATAAACTGTCCGTTTAAAGAAAATAATTAGAAATCTATTACGTTTTTTAACAGAAAAAATACAAGGAAAAACACTTTGGAGAAGCTGGCTTGAATGACAAGGTAATAACAGACATCTTGAAAGGTGGGGAAAGCGTCAGACTACGCACACCCACTACAAAGCCCAAAACAGCTTGCTGATGTGACCTGAAACACATTGCCACTGTTATTATCATTTTTATGACAGACAAGCAGAAACTTCTAAAGCTACCCTTACCAGTTGAGCATCTATGCTTGTCTTGATCTTTAACCAGACTGTACGTGTCTTATTAGCCTAGACGGTGCTAAGCGATTTTGCACGAACTAAACAGGCTCCTTAGAAAAAATTTAAAAAGACACAGAGCTGGTGAATCACTCGCTTCCTCTATGGGGAAAAATGGAGGTTTGGACTGATGAAAGATAGTATTTGCTGTGAATAATTCAGGCAGTACAGCAGTCATGCTCTAGAACTCGTGTCCATCTCCACTCCACCAGATCTTGGTACCGTGCGGATCTCACCATCCCCCTGGAAGGAAGAGGCCGCCTGGGCCTCTCTATGGCCCACAACCCCCTTGTTATTTTAACCCATTATGGGCAGATGCAACCTGCAAGTTACATCTCCCTTATCAGATGGATATTGACAGCATTGTATTTGGTCACTGTTTTTCAAGCCATATGACCCATTGAAATGCATGGTGATTCCTACGCCTTTCTATGGGTTTTCTATAATGGGTTAAATACTTGTCATGGGGCACAGGTTGCAGAAAGGACGCTACATCACCATCCATATGTGAAAGTTACAGATAATGTTGTGTCTGTCACAAGTCCAACAGCCATCCGATGAGTGAATGTCCATGATGCTTTCCAACAGAAATATCTTTCTGGAAACTTTTTACGGTGCTCAGATGACTCAGCAGTCATTTGAACCATGCAAGGGACTTTTAGCACATGTAAAACCAATAACACATCCAATGATTGGTGCAAAACAAATACCGTTCATGGTATTGGCTTTGCGTGTGCTAAAAGGTTTTGCATCAACTAAAGGTCTCAATAAATCAGGTCCACTGTGTTTTACATGTAGAGTAGCAGGACACATTCCTGGTTGGATAAACTGATTATCTGCCCTGAAATGCACTCTTTCTTTTCTTCATGTTGTATAAAGAACACAGAGAACAGGATCTTAAAAGGAGACACCGAGATGCTGTTTCTTGTAACGAAAATAAAAGGCCGCCATTTCCTGGATATTTGTGCACCTAACATTATTAGCATACCGCCAATGTCATGCAAATGCCAGGGTTTCAAAGCGCATGCATAAATTCTATTCGGATAATGCACACTACAACGGCTGCATATTTTCTGGGAGAGGCTTTCGGGATAAAGCAGAGATGAATTCAACAGTTCAGGGAGCACAAATGACATCCGAGACTCGGCGTCTCAGAATTAGCATTCTCTGGAACGGCTTCTTAGTCCCGCGTCTTCAACCCGTCATTGTCTCTCGCCGGTGCCGCCCGTCTGTCAGCTGCAGAAAAGCTTGGGCTCGTGGGGAGCCTGGCTTTAATTTGGGCGTAAATGTCGTTGGAGTATCGGGGAGGGCCTGACGTTCAGCAGTCGGTCTCCTCGCCGTTCCCGTCGCGTGACGAACGCCGCTTTGCGCCTGCTCTTTCCACAAATGAACCTCCTCCACAAACGCACAACTCTCACACTCTCAGCAGTTCTGATTCTTTCCCCCATAAGGGGAAAGAATCCCCTCAAAACTTCAACATCGAAAGATTTCCCCTCAAAACTTCAAAGCAAAGGCAGCACGTTGTACCCGATATTTCCAAGTCTGGCAGGCGTTTCATAAGGTTTTCGGTAAGCCCGGTTTAGAGAAACGCTAACACATTCTTAATCTACTCCAGACCGTCCGGCAAGCAAGACACTTCATTCCCAAAGACTGATTATCATTAAATATTAAAGCAGGTATTCCAAACTACATGAATAAATCACACAAGGTTATTATAGAGGCTCTTACTATAGAATAATTAGTCCTGCTACAACAATGCTCCCACCACCATTTTTCCATAGCAGAGCCAGGCATGTAAAGATCCTCGTGCAGACAGGGACTCCATTATACATAATTTATGCAGCACGCAGGGAATTTAAGCAAAGCGTTAAAAGGGTAATTAAGCTAAAAATAGGTCTGGCGTGACCTGAGAGCCGGTGTCCTTACATTCCTGCGCAAGTTAAACGGCCTCGGGGTCGACAGGGATGCTGCGTCTCTGCCAGCCCGCGTTCATTAGCGCCTAGGGGACGGATCCGTCACCCGGCCACCCGCTCTGCAACGCTCACAATCAACTCTGCTGCGCCTGCCCCAGAACATCACCATCCGCCGTGTGATGTTGGGATGTTACCGGATGCACACACATCTTATATGTACATGTACCGACAGGTACTGGAAAAAAAATGGAAGCAGTTTGTTTCACAGCATATGACATAAATCTAAGTGTTTGGACTCTGTCAGGAGACATGCAGCACCGCTCTTCCAAGAGAAAGTCAGTCAACTCATGCTTGGTTGACGGGAGAGAAAGTCTCGGGTGACCTTCCACAATATTCCATAAACGCTTGATTGGGTTCAGAGGTGGTGACTTGAGAATGCCATGACGTATGACCACTGACACGCACCTTAAGCCCTTGGGCAGCAACTCATGCTCTATGGATGGGGGCATAGTCACCTTGAAGGACACCCCTCCCTGTGGGTAATACAAGGACTAAAGATGGGTCACTCAGTACCATTAAGTAATGATTGCTGTTGACCATTTATGGTTGTCTGACCTTGCAGGTCAGGGTTTGACCTTGCTCACTCGCAATCATCAAAAAAATGTACACAGACACAACTCTTCCTGTTATACTTGGTTTGGTTGGATAAACCACTGGTATCCCATCATACTTTCATAGCCTTTTGGTGTCCAGTCTTTTTCTTCTTTGGTTTTTCTTTCCCATCGTTATCCTACTCCATCCCTCTGTTTCTCATTCCCTCCCTCCCACAAGGTGGATACCGTCTGCGCTTGAAGCCTCTACTCTGCCAGACAAGAGAGAATACCCTGAGAAGTTGCCATCGATTTCAGGTGTTCCCTGCTGTTCCCGACTTCCTGTCCTCCAGAGCACCAACAAAGAATGTTCTTATGCTTTAGTTCTGGCATTGGTTTTCTTTTTGGTCCTGTTTTTCTTTTTTTTTTATACAATTCCATCTAAGCTGTCCCCAGAAATAAACAAAAAAAATCGGTTAGGCCGTACATTCTTGCAAGTGGTCTTGCAAAACATATCCTGTATGTGTACCAAGTTCTGAACTGGAGAGACAAATAGCCACACATTATTAAAACAATATAAACACTAATAAAGACTTGAGTCAACTTTCATAGAGTCTCCCCATTGATATTATTAATGATATTACCACATTCATCATGACATGGAACAGTATGTTTTGGCAGTCAGCTGTGATCTGGATGATGACCTAGAAAAATACTCCATGTCAATTATTTTAATGTCAAGTTAAAAATAAAAAAAGCAAGCCAAAGCACGGCAAACAGTTACGACATAACTATTTATGTAGTTCCACAGCGTTTGCAGCATTTCTATTTTTTAGAAAGTGTTCATTTCATTTAGAAAGGAACCGCCACATTCACTGCACTGAACTGGTAATGTCATATGAACTGGAACAAAGCCTTTATCTAAACCCAATGTTTAGCCTTCCATTGTACTTTTTCACTAGAGCATTTTGAAGTAAAACTTCTGGAAGCTTTAAGCTGAGTATAGCAGGTGACATAACCAAGAAAACACACTGCCTGACACTGAAGGTTTAATTGCAGTCAGCCAAGTAGAGCGACTGCCACTAAAAGTCTTATTTAAAACAGAAATTCCATTACTTGTGGCATAATCAATGTTTTCTTCAGACACATTCAGAAACGTAATGCTACATTGTCCCAGAAAAACAACTGCCAAACCTCTATTTATCACCTCAATTTAACTCTCCCCAAAACCTGTTTGAGCTCCCTGCAATTACCTTAAATTGCTTTCTTAATATTCATAGCGTGAGTGCGTGCCTTTCAGATGAGCAGTGAGCATACATACAAAGCTGGTATGAAATAGCAGGTGGCACGGTTGCGATTCCGGAGAGACTGGAGGTCAGACTCCACAACGAGCTCGAAAGGCCCTACAGCTGCCTCCTTTAGAGATACTCTGAGACCTCGCAACTGCCCCTATTAACAATGCCCACAGGGAGACTGTATGGCTGGCTCTATTAGAAATACCGCCAGCGACCTCGCAAATCCCTTCTTTCGACACAGCCTTAGAGACACCTCGAGATTCCAAGACAGAGACCTCAAAGCAGCCTGCCATTAACGACACCTTAGGGAAGATGTACACAATTGCCTTAATCAGGAAGTCCCCCGGGGAAACCCTTGTCACCCATTGGCCAGTGACCTGGGTCCTGGGTCCTGGGTGCCCATTGGCCCAATCCCAGGTGCAATACCAAGGTTGCCAGTGTGTGCCGAGGTGTCTCCCTCCTGCTTACCTGTGGTCCTCTCTGAGCGTGGGGTGAGGTTAATCTCGTCAGCTACTGTTAAGAGGCATAAACAATTAGGTTTGGTTAGTCCCACATTCCACAGGCCCCCACCCCAGCATCATCACTGATTTCATTCCTGTTAATCTTGTGCTCTTTTGTGGCAATCAGACAGCATGCAAATGACAAACAGAAAGTAGAAGAGGCAGGTGAATCAAGTCATTTGGAATATCATTCAGAAGTGGAGATATATTAAACACCATGCAGAACTGTCAATCATTCAGCCCACAGCCAGATTGGTTATTACGTGTTAGCATATTACTTTCATCTGCGGTACCGTGTACTTGTCTCTTTTTTTCCATTTTCTCAGTCTTGTTTCACATCTAAATGGAATCAAACTTTAAAGTGTGTGGACAGGTTGACATAATTATAAGGCGAGGTGGGATTCAAATTCATGAACGGCTCCTGGTGATCTGATTCCATACAGAGTGCAAGACAAGATTGAGAGAGAGAGAAAAAAATGATCCCATCTCGGAAAAAAGCTGGTTTCCAAAGGAAAAACAAGTGTCAAATAAAGGGTATTAGCTGTGAATTGGAAAAAAGGCTTGAAACAACCCCAGACGAAGGCTTTTAGGTGGTCTCATTTTCCTGACACATAGACTACCTTCTACATCTTGTGTCTATCTGGACATTTTGTCAGCCATTTGCTTGTTTCCACCAATTCTGTGACAGTACTGGGGCAACACATTCATGAAATGCACTGTTGCCACCGTATTGACATCTGGTTCAGCGACGCATGAATTCTAATTAGCATTTTTCTTTCACAACATGTACAGTAATGGGCTGCTAGGCCTCACTACAGTCTAAAAATGATAGCCTCACTGTCACTTCCTACAAGATGTCATCTTCTGAAGAGTTTATTGAAGCCATCTTGTTACTGTCATCTCTTTACCCCTGTCCTTGTTCCTTTTCTCCTTCTTTATCTCTCACTCCCTCTTTCCATCTCTCACTTCATGGCTGGCCTGAGCTCTACGGACCACTGAAGGAAAAAGTCCCCATTGTCACCGCTCAAGTACCTTCATATAGTGCTGTGCTACAGGAAGGTTCCATTAATGTAATGTACACTTTGAGACTGCTTTCACACTGCGATGTTGCCAGTGTCTAATCAGCGGTTGCCGAGGTACCGTGATTACAGCCCCACTCAACCGACATCCAAATGGGCAGATTCTCAAGTGGACAACCGGGCACAGAATCTCCTCTGAAGAGCAGGAACTATGTCCTACGAGGCACAGCTTGGTTGCAATTGTAATCTTGGCCGCAATTATGGGATGTCCAACTGATAATTAAGGAAGCATGGAGTCCATGGCAATCAAAGTGCATTACAAAGAAAAAACACTGCAGTCCAAATTGGAGATGTGCGCGGAGTCGCAATATCGTTTTTTTTTTTATAAATCAATTTTCTGTAAGAAATAACAGCGTGCTTTCACGCGAGCAGCCCTTTTTATACGTAATTACGATGCGTTCTGATCAACTGACAAAAAGCATTCCACAGGGGTACTTACTCGCATGGAAATATAAGTTTCTTGTCTACAATTACCGTTGGCGCTTATCAAATATACGCACTCATATTCAAATCTCTTCCTAATTGAATTGATACTGAAGGAGTAATGCATGTAAAATTAATATAATTTACTGAAAAAATATCTCTCCCCAGGGCTGTCGGTGAAATCCATCATCTCTCGGGCTAAGTGCAGCATTGGCTTCTCCGTCACTCATCTGATAGAGGGGAACGTCTCAGCGCTGAGGAAATGGTTTTCGAGGCCTGCGTTCGGGCTTGGAGTGCAGACCCGGCACAAACAGAAAAATTGCCCAGGGAGTCTCCGGGGGCCAGCCGATCCGATCTCGGGCCTCAATAAGTTCCAGATAAAAATGGATCTTATCTGTCGTGATTACTCACTCGGCCGAGCGGCTCTCTCCCCTGTGAGCCAGCCCGAGTGTTCATGTTTGTTAGGGGCTATAACCCACGCCGGTCCCTGCCCAGAAATCAATCTGGGAGAGATGGGGCCCGGACTCTGAAAGCCGGCCGCCCGCAAACCAGGGCAGGAGGAGAATAAAATGATGTTGAGAGAAGCGCACTGGTGGGGAGGTCGGGGAATAAGGGCTGTATTGATGTAAAAATGAAAATAATTTGCTGGTCTGAGGACCAGGGGCGTTCTGCAATGAAGACAAATAGACACAGCTTGGGTGGTGAGGCGGTCTCGGGTGGTACCTAGGTCCATGCTCTTGGACTTGCGCGTTTTGATGAACTCCATCTGGCTGGCGTCGCCGAACTGCTTGGTCCGCTTCTCCGACATGCTCTGGCGTCCGAAGCCCTCCCGCTGGAAGTTGTTGTCGGGGTCTGCATCAGGGCTGAGGGTGCTGGGAAACAGAGATCGTCAGTCAGTGATGATTCGCCTAGCATGCGGTTCACGTTCGGCAAAGGCTACCGCAGATGTACTCTTCAGCAAGGGTTTGAAAAATCCCATCTTTTAGCAGTCAAAGCTGGTCAAGATGGTTTATGCTGCGCTTTCAACACTTCTAGCCGTTCAACCAGCTGTTCACCAGCTGACCAGTGTGTCCATTCTACCATCTTAACCATATAGTCTGCTATTCCACCAGTTTGACCACCAGATTCCTATACCAGGTTAACCAGCCCCAGACAAGCTAGAAGCGTCGAGAACACAATTTAAACCATCTTAAACCAGCCTAAAATCCCAGGTGGGATTTTCAGCAGGAACAGCAGGCTGTTAAAAATCCTTAAAGTCTGTGAAGAAATGCAAAAAGCACCAGGAAAGGATGTGAGAACATCTCGCCACAGGTCTAACACAATTCACAAACACAACTTCAAAAACTATTACAATTACGAAACTACCAACTCTATTAACAGAAAAGATGAGGCTTCACAAGGAGGGTAAAAAAAAACAACAACTTGAAGGTACATGCAGAAGAACTCAGGTGATCGATCTTCCCCGTGGACTTTGCCTGTGTTCCTCACACCTCTGTTTAAAACATGAAGACCCTTAAGCTAAAGAGGTTATGTCCTCAGCCCTGCGGCGCAGCCAGTGCTAATGGACAGTGGGGCCGTGTCCTTGAGCGGTACGGGTGAACCGTGGCCCTCAAGATGGGCCACACTGATACCCGGCTCGGGGTAGTGGCGGTTCGCCCTCACTCAATATTCGCGGTCTGGACGGTATGCTGGGTTCAGGCGGTGACCCGAACTAGCCGTGGCGGTGGCTATCGCCGCTACCATCTTAATTGAAAAAGTGAAAGGAGCAGGGGAGAGGCAGACAGGGGCCTCAGCAGCCCTCTCGCATCTGCATGCACAAGCAGGCGCCCCAATTAAATCAAGAACCTGTCCAGCGTTCTGTTCCTTTTGTCTTTTCCCCAAAGGAGAGAGAAGCAGGGACATAGGTATGCGTGGACACACACAAATACACGCGCACACACACCCACACACACAAAATCACCTACACAAACACATGCACACACAACACATACAAAAACGCACAAGCATGCATGCACGGACACGCATACACAGACACACACAAACACACACACACATATATATACGGACACACAACAGGGCATGACCGGCCAAGCTGATGACACATTCGATCAGGATGGCTAATCCGAGAGATCGCCCCGATAAACCCGACACTCAGGGGTTAGCTTTAGGAGGGCTGTGGATAACTCTCCTTTAGCCCGTTGATGAGGGAATCACGGACAGAGACAGAGGGGTAGTGAATGAGTGCACATGGAGGAATGAGTGAGAGAGAGTGAATACATGCCAAATATGCGAATTAATACTGTGAGCAAAAGTGATTATGAGAGTCAGCCAGGGAGTAAACATGAATGAGTGAGCAAGTGAAGAACTAGTCTAACAAGTGAAAGACTGACTGAGAGCGGGTGAACCAGTGAACGAGTGAATTACAGAGTATGAGAAGCGAGGCTGTAGAAGTGAGAGAGGCGAGCTGGAGCAAAGTGTACACCATGAGCGAGCGTTTGTGAGTGGGCGACTTGAGCAGTTAGTGGTTGCGCGAGAGGACCAGGGCACGAGGAGCACGGCCAGCCTCCGCTCTCTGACCCGGGCCGTACCCCCGCTGCCGGATGCCCGTCTGTGGCGACAGATGAAGACTAGGTCCCCGAGGACGCGGCCAGGCTGGAGAGACAGAATGGAGCTCCAGCAGTACCCCCCAGGTCTCTCCCCCACCGGCCAGGCTGAATCGCTGACCGCCTGGGCCGGGGGCTGGGGCTTCCATGGCCCCCCCCACCGATCCCCACACACGGAGCACAGATCCTCAGCTCCTGTTCCCGGACAGCGAGTTAAGTTTTCTTAAGCGACAAGAAAAATGACCATCTTTTTCTTTAATAAAGCTGTCCCTCGAGAAGCCAGAACATGTAGTGAACTAGTTTCACAACTATTCTTCCAGTGAGTCTCAGACTTTCAGTTAGGGATAGATCTGAGGACAACCTAACACGTGTTGTGGGAGGCGGACCTGTTAGTCGCAGGCGGATACCCTGTTCATTTCATCCCACTCCGTTCACCTCTTTTCCCACGATTCCGCATTCATTCAACATCGTCTTTTATACCTGAGACTGTCAGAAACCTCAGGAGAGGGAAATATCCCCATGATTCATCCTTATTTAGTGGATTCTAAATGCCAGTGTTTTGACTAATCTGACAAACACAAGCAGGTACCAACGGCTGCAGAGAACGGAGAGAAAAGACTGCCTGTCACACTGCGAGGGATAAGACCGGGGATTAATCATCCCAACATGCGCCCGCTCAATGCGCCTGTAGGATGACAAATACAGAAACTGTGAGCTAATCTAATACGCGGTTAGCCTGGGGGACAGCTCAGCGACCCCATCCGCTTTACCCACATTCTGCCCTGTCGGCTAGCCTAGTGGCTAAGGTACAGAACTGGGACTTGGAAGGTTGGAAGTTCAAGCCACAATAAGATCTGCACAGCTGCTGGGCCCTTGAGCAAGGTCCTTAACCACAAATTGCTTAGTCTAATCAACTATAAGTCACTTTGGATAAAAGCATCATCTAAATTACTAAATCAATCACTCAGTAGCAGGGTTGGGGGCCCGGTCAGTGGGCTGAGGGGGGTTGGCGGTGGCTGGAGACCCCCTGTCAGGTTAAATATCTCCTTGGCAGAGCATCAAGTGGGAAGCCACGTTTGTTCCGCCATACCACCATTGGCCCAGCACAGGTTTTTACCTCAGTGTTGCTTCATGCGCCAGCCTCCAGACCCCGAGGGGAAAGCCTATATCCAGGCATGTCAGCACCAGACCCCGTGGCAACACCCCGGCCGTAGCGCACACTCTACGGTCCGACAAACTGGGTGCCACTTCCCACCCTCAACTGCCCTGAGACCACTGCTGTTCCTGTGGTGGCAGGATTGAGAGAAAAACGGAGACTATTAATTCTGACCTACATTCACTTTCAACCAACACAAGAGATTAAAATTCCTGTGCCATAACACCCCCAGTACAGTTTTAGCACTTATAAATGAATTCCCCCTTGGCAATGTCGCTTCTGAATTCGATATTAACCACTTACGCATTTTAGCACTTAAAGTCCTGTTAACCTCGTGTCATCTCCTGCTGGGAAAAACGTCCACCACACTTTACATGAATCCGACGTGCACTAAGTGCATTTTTAAAAAAAGATAAAACCTCCTTTTCAAGTGCTGTACTTTTGAAGTTTCATTTGCAAATAATAACGGCAGTGTCATGGGATGTCACCTTCAGCCCCACTCTGCAGTGCCTATATCTCGATTGTATATCTAAATGCAAAACTAGCCTTCAGATAGGGAGTTCTGTTAAAGCAGGAAAAACATCTTGGGCAGGTTATCTGTCCAGTCATATTCTCGCACTGGTCCAGGATTCATGGGCTATTGTCATACCCTACAGTACAACGATGTGGTCTGTGGAGATGCACCATAGGAGTGTCCTCCTTCATCGTCATTGGTGGTAGTCAAGGTGACTCCCCCCATGAAGCCCTTTGAGATGAAAGGAACTACATAAATGCAATCCATTATTATAATTATAATCACCTCAGCAAGGTGTCCTTATGCATAAAGTACAGTAACGCTGGGCGAATGAAGAGTGAGTGGATTCGGTGAATATACAGGTAAAATGTCTCTGATGTGAGATGCGAGACGGGGTGGACGGGGCTTCTCTAAATGGTCTTGGCTCCCTCCATCTCCGCCTTGGACACAAGCCTCAAAGACCCCGTGCAGCGTGGATCTTAACATTAAGCGTTACGCGTGTAACAGCGCCAAAATAAAACCATTAGGCCTCAGAACAAACATCTAGCAGCTCCGGATTAGAGAACCAAGGATGGTAAATAGGCATTAATGATTAATGTCATCGCTGCTACGCGCCACAACTCTCTCCGAGAACCAACATAAATCAATCGTATGACTGGTAATAAGCAAGGGCTCCCATAGCCACAACGTTACAATGAGTGCATAATCAACTAAGAATAGCTTCACAATTAACAAGTTTAAATGAAGTAGACCATTTAACAATTAAATTATTAAGTGTACTGACAACCTGCTCTTGAATTTCTCACCCTCGAAATAATTAATTCTCCTACACGTTTATAAAAACTGTCACAAGGTTGAGTAAAAATATCACTCTCTTTGGAGCAGAAGTAAGTGTGTGAGCTTTCACTCAGGATCTTCTAATGTGGCATGTTGTGGCACCAACGTTTTGCTGTGTGCGTTTATTCTCTCACTGTAACTGCTAACGCACAAACTTTCCAAGTTTGCGTCCTTTTCCAACCTAAATACATGTCAAACTAAAAACTTCATGTTCATGAGGTTCAGCAACTAAGAATGGACCTGTTTTTGTGTTGTTTTCCGTTCTGCGTTCTGTTTAAAAAAAGGCGTAAAAGAACAACACTCGAGCGTCTGTAAAGTAGGCAAGCTGTTCTCCAGACGGTGACGAAGCACGGCGCGTTGAAAAATCAGGGTGCTGCGAGCAGGTCGGCCAAAAAGGGAAGGGAGAGAGCAAAAACAAAATCGATACCGGTGTGATTCTGGAAGAGAAGGTGTCTTCCCTGGGCCCACGGGGGGCCTTAGCACGGGTCAGAGGCTACAAATCACTGCTGAGGCCCTTCTCAAGCCTGGACAAAGCTGAGTGCCCACAGTCAATTCAATCAAATCAGTCACACGCACTCCCGGGGACTCGGTGCACTTCAGGCCTTCCATCTTGATTGTGTCCATCTGTACACAGCCGGCCGTCCGAGTCGCATTGATGAAAACATCACAGAAAGGGCCCCGCTGGGCTTAACTCAACAAACTTGTCGACGGGGTTTCCTTCACGCTAACTTTCTGTCAGACGGCTAACCGTTTGATCAAAACAAACGCCGGGGCTCAATCAACACTTGTCTGTAACTTTGACAGTTTTCTTGTACCATTTGACTGTGTTATTCTAGCTTCTTTTAACGCGGTTTGGGGAATTAAGAGACCTCCGAAATTAACTCCTGAAACTGCGCTCGATTCGCAAACGATTGTTTACGCGCGGTTACGGATACCAGGGCCAAGACTTCTGGTTCGGTCTGGCTTGAGTAAGCTATGTGCCAAAAAGTGCAAGAGGAAGACAAACCCAATTAAATTACACTGCGGAGATGTTTTCATGAAATTACATACTTGGTTATAATTAGCAGTACTATCCACCCCTGTATTGATCTGGGACGGTCAAAGCAATGAAGGATGTCGTGATGCATTTCAGCAATTGGCAGAGATTATCTTCCTTGCGAACACAGCCACAGCCTCTCGACTCTCCCCCTCTGTGATTAGACTTGTTTTTATTTACATCTCTGGCAGTTCTATCTTTTAAGTGAGTTTTCCTTTGATTTAAATCACAGTTTTTTTGCTGCCACTCGTTTAATGTTAATTTGAATAGTCTTCCAAACATTGAAGATGACAGGAAAATTATTCATTTAAAGCACGCTGAGGAGAAACATTTTATTTGGAAGCCATGCGGAATGAGCTGGTTTGATTCTCGAAACTCTCTTTCCAACTCTCCTGATCTGCACCCCCCCTCCTCCTTCTCCCTCCCTCTCTCTCTCCTTCCATCACTCTCAGCGCATTGTTCCCCATGGGAGACATGATATTCCAGCACAGCTATAAAAGGGAACAAATGCCCCTGCTATTTGTGGTGATTGCGAAAAGCCGGGATGAAGTCGAGTGGAGGTGTGAACAATTAAGATGTCTTTGTCTGAGGGTTTTCACCGTGTGGTGTGTTTTTTTTTAATCTCCTTTGTGTATGTGCATTTTAATTGAATTCTAAGAGGGCGACTTTTCTCTTCACAAAGGGAGCACAATGGGATGAGAGATGCTGGCAAAATGCCCGCAGAGACTCACCTGCATTGTGGGTACTGGTGGTGGGTGGTGGGAGGTGTGGGGGGATTCGGACTCTGGAGGGGGTCCAACAAAGGGAACAGCTGGGGGAGCGGAAACCACGGAAACGGCGGCAATGAAAAACACTCCGAAACGCTGCTACTATTTTGAGTCGTTTTAATATTCATAACAGGAAGTAAAATAATGGTATGCGGCGTACGATGCACACCTCTGCGATTACCTTTCTCAGAGGCAGACACAAGAGAGGGGAACAACAGCGGGGACACGTTTACAGACTGAAGAACCTTCAAACAAGAACTGTTTTTATAGAAACACCCCCGCCGTGTAAAAACACGAAAGCATTTCAGCACTCCTCCTATATACTCCAAGCTGAAAATGACATTGTTTCGCAGTAAAGCCAACCGAGAGCCTATGTTGTTAAACTCCAGACAACGAGCTTTCAAAAAGAGCCTCTTACGCAGCGAAAGCACTTGTCTGAGGCGCGGCGTGTGAGACAGTCCATTTCCTGCTCTGGCGCTCAACGGACTGTCAGAACTGCCACAGGAATTATGTTTCCACCTGTGACATCTCACAGAGGGAGGCAGGGAGCGGTCACCTGCACGCTCTCGCCACGCCAAACGTTTCCTGTGCGGAAAAAGCGCCGGTCGCTTTAATCAGATCCGACCCCACACTCAAACAAAGTGCCGCTGACAGTGTACATCTCCCAGGCCTCTGTCAGTGGAGCTCCGCACTGAACGCTGTGGTCTGCTTTCGGACAAGCCGGTGCTGTGAGGGGTGCCCCCGGTGGTGGAGACGGGTAAATGCCAGGGTGAAAAGGAAGTGTGTCTCAGGCTCTTGGGCTGTGTTCAAAGCGAAGGTGATTACCGCTTCAAAGATGGTGAGATACAGAACAGAACAAAGGGCAGCACAGAAGCCTTGCGTGTGCTTCTGTTGTCCTTAATTCAGGGGGTTCTCAATGCCAAGAGTGCTCTGTAGAGAAGATGGAAATATTGTTGTGTATGGACTTATTTCAATGAAAAAAAGGCATTAAGGAATAAAGATTGCATAAAAAGAGGCTCAGACGTCAGAATGTATGACAAGAGTGCACATACATATGCATACAATTTTGTCTGAACATGCGTACACAGCCATACCTGCCCATTTTCTCTGCACACACTTGCTCACTGACTCAACAGTCCAGAACTCACACACTCACACCATGCGCTCGCTCGCTCACTCACTCACTCACTCACTCACTCACTCACTCACTCACTCACTCACTCACTCACTCACTCACTCACTCACTCACTCACTCACTCACTCACTCACTCACTCACTCACTCACTCACTCACTCACTCACTCACTCACTCACTCACTCACTCACTCACTCACCATGCACTCACACCGGCATGAACGAACACGCAAGCGCACTTGCACGCACGTAGACACACTTAACCTAAATAACACAGATGGAACTGCGTTTTTCCGGGAGTGAGCAGTAGGCTTTGAGTGGTTACTCGTGTGCCAGGTAGAGAGGGCGCACGCTGCCTCAGTGGATGAGTGCTCGGACATACAAAAGTGCTTACTCCCTCTGTCCAGGCACGAGGCCGTCCCTCACACTCTCCCACACATCCACAGAGCAGGCTCCCCGCGCACAGCACCTCACACCCCACGCTCACACCCCACGCTCACACTCCCACACCAATCCGCCGAAAGGTGGGACCGCACCCGCTCCTGAGAATCGCAGCCCTTCGCACTGAAGCCAGCCGCCATATGCTTCCGATTTTTCATCCATAAATATATAGCCCAACTCGCCGTGAATTCTGAAATCTGCAGGCTGGACTGCGCTAATAGTGTTAGCGCTTTGCATGCAGGTGCATTTCAGCCCAGTTCACCACCCGCTCAATTTCTTACTACAGGAGGAGAAGCCAGTCAAGCGGTGTCACATGGCGCCCTATGGCAGTGAGCTCACACGGGCTCTGCCGTTAACCTCTGCCGACGCTCCTGCGACAGACCTCATTCCGATGGTGTCACGCGGGGCTGAAGCATGTGAGGAAGGCAGCTGGAGGTGAACGGGAGGACAGTGCACCACCGAGCTAATCAATGTGAGTGGCAAAGATCAGCGAAAGGGGCAATGGGATGACGTCCTTGGCAGATGTAGCGGGCTGCGGAAATTGGCAGGGAGTCGAGGTGGGTCAGGTGGGACACTGAAGGGGGGGGGGGGGCCAGAGCCATGCCCGGCAGTGCCTCGTCTCGAGTCCTGGAGTCTCAATGAGGACCATCGCTTCCGGGCTTTTCCTAGTTTTCCCAAAATACGATGGCAGTGGACCTCCCTGTGCTTTTTCCACACCAAACAACAAGTGTGGACAAGCACTTCCACACTTCCAAGCAACCCACAGCTGTACATTGAATTAATTGAGGAATTGCTTTAGAACCGTTGAATCTCAGTTTCAACTTTGGCTGGAGGGCAAGAGAAGAGATGGGTGTCTTTCAGATTTCGACAACATTGGTGCTTAGGCGATACTTTAACAAAGATACCTACCGGTGCCAAAATGGTGCCTGAACTGATACCTTCTTTAAAATACAGAGCAAACTACTACATTAAAGGCCACCTTATTTTCAGCAAAGTAATAATTGGTAATTAATGGTTGTATTTATTTCAATTATAACCTTCCACAGATAATTCATAATGCTTTGTTTTTGTCGTTTTGACAGTTTAACTTTAGCTACTGTAGCATGCTACAGGTCCGTCACTGACTGAGTCTACAGAGTGACTGTGAGGTTACCTCGTGAAGTCCAGTGGCACCGAAATAAAGCACCGAAACCTGTGATGCGATTTGCTAAAGAATGTACCGACCGTATGGAAACCTGGTGCAAAATTAGCACCGTGTTTCGGTACCCAACCCTCGGCACGAGTGAAGAAAAACCAGGCACAAAAAAGAGAGAGGCATCCCCTCTATTTGCGTGATGTCGCAGCGCTGCAGCAAAGCGTCCTCTACCATGTTTGCTAAGCGTGTTCAGACCACGGGGGGCGGGGGGATTGAGCTGCGGCCGGCGTTGAGAACCCATCACAGGTGCTACACGCCGTGAAGCCAGGACATGCTCCCCTACGTTCCCATCACATTAAGCCCAGAGAGGCCTTAGCGCAAAAAAAACACTATTTTTGTGAGAGAAACAGGGTACCATG
The DNA here is from genome assembly GCF_963514075.1 of Conger conger. Lineage (NCBI taxonomy): Eukaryota > Metazoa > Chordata > Actinopteri > Anguilliformes > Congridae > Conger > Conger conger. The sequence continues at coordinate 25,686,271 of NC_083763.1, read as the reverse complement.
GCAACTAATCTAAAGGTAAATAACAAGCATCCATCATGGCAGACACTTAGGAATTGAAACGGCACAAAGTTTGAAAAAAGAAAAGAGGTTACTCTTGAGTACTGAACAATGCCCACAAAAGAGGAAATACCAGCACCATTCAGAGGATCAGGAGTGACCTTCATTTTTAGTTTAAAAAAATGTATGTGGCTATTATAGATACCGCCTGAATGTTTCATTCTTCCCTATGAAGCTGATTCTTTCAGTGAATTCCTCTCCTTCCTAATTTGACCTCCCAGAGCAGATTCTTCCTAATCTCTCAACATGTTTTGTGAAAATATTTAGAAAAATTTCTCCAGACAACTTATGTTTGGTATTGCAACGGTAGATTGTTTGGATAACCCAAAGCCCGTTTTGGGCTTCAAAAGGTCCTGTTCATTGTTGCTTCCAGGTGGAAGGGCTAAAGGTCAAAGAACACGTGTCAAAGGTCAAGAACAATGCCATCCATTCTCTAGAATGAGAAGAAGCCCTGGGCCTGACTGCATTTCGGTATATGCAGACAATCCTTTTGGGGGAACACCTAAAAAAACAAGCCACATCTATGTTAGCTGCTACAGCACTAACACGCAAGCTGGAAGGCACAGCATCTCAGAAACTAGGTCGCCTTATTAATGCATCTCATCGCAGGCAAAGGTATTACCCAGAAAAAAGCCATTTATCTCACGTTAGCCACGTTAATGTGCTAACGTGGGGGGATAGCTCCCTCGATATGGGAGTGTGCAGGATATGAGCCAAAGAAAATGGTGTTACAAGGTTTCAGCAGAAAAATATGCTGTGCAATTATAAGCATATTATGTACCATGGGTGAGCTACTGTATAAGCCTTTAGGGGAAGAAAAAAAAAAAAAAAAAAAAAACCCATATTGAGGTAATTTTCTGCATATTAAATTATTGTAGTTTGGATTTATTTTTGGGGGGGGGGTTAAATTGTTGTAGCTTGAGTTTTCAGAACCAAACTACAGAAAAAAAGATGAACTTTATTTCCACTGATCCCGATTTTGTGAGAGACTGTGTTCCTGTCTGTATTCGAGTGTGTATGTATGCAGATGCAAGTGTGTATGTGTATTTCCCCCGTAGTTGTATAGTATGTGTGGGATTGTGTGTTAAGCTGCAGAGATATGAATAATTCAGAATAACCTGGGGCTGTTCTACAGAGCACACTCCTGCTCTGCTGAGTGTGTGTGTGTGTGTGTGTGTGTGTGTGTGGGTAAGAATTAATACACATTGTGTCTTTAATCGGCAATGACAAACTTCTGAAACAACACGGACAAAGTGTAGCTCATTCATAATGAATGTGGCAAAGGCACTCTCTAAAGGTGCAGAAAATAGACTATATCTTTTTGACCATAAAATAAGAAATTGATCTCACCGCTCACAAACTGCTTACCTGCTATATACCATCTACAGTACTAAGAGGAAGATACTTTGTTACAGTCAGGAGCAATAGTGTTGCAATAGCACTGACCAATAGCACGCCATGTCTTGTTTTGATATGACCTTGCTTGACCAATCCAGGGAAAGGAAAACAGAATCTGAGTTCTGTCTCCGGGACTAAAAATAGACTGCTGGGAAGATTCTGGAACCCTTCAGCTCCTGTCAAGCTACAAGGCCAGAGTGGATCGCTAAAGCCCTTCCATCGATGAAGGCACATCGAGGAAAAAACAGACAGCTTGCAGCAGTTCGTGGGGTTGATAATGGGCAGGTCTGGTGCTAAAACCATACTCAACAGCACAGCAAGAGACATGGCCGCTTAAAGTAACCGAACCCTGCCGAAAAAACCAGGGTGCTCCCTCAGTCCTGCTCAGCCTTATGTGGGGGACTCCAGGGAGCCTCAGTCAACGTGTGTGCGGTTAGCACTTCTCTGCTCTCTGAATGACACGTTCCCCTCTTCCTCTCCTTCCTACGGGCCAAGAGAGCCTCGCCAAAGTGCACTCTGGGGATTGCGGTCCTCTGCCTCATCCATTTTCCCCGGCGAATAGCACCCGCAATTAAGAGCAGAAGGGAACGGCGAGGGGCTACGCCGCAGCTTGTAAAGGCCGTTAAACGCTGAGGCCTCCACAAAGGGAGATGCCTTTGTGGTGTCCTTCACGCTCGCGAAAGAGCCGTCACGCCGAGATGGCATCTTAAAAGCAAGCAGCGCCATCGTTAATAATTCACAAGAGTCAACAAGAATGTCACCACGCTCGCACGACCCGCGATAAAAGACACGTCCCCGACACGAACCGTGCGAATGTGACATTCACTCCGAAAAGGTATTCCACGCATGTCTTTGAAAGGGAAAACAGGGACCCGACATCGTAAATCGCAGCAGATGCCTGATCTAGAACAGATTTTCGGTTCGCAACACAAGCCCACTGTCCCATCCTTCGACAGACATACGGTGGGCTTTTGACCCTTGCGTGCTAGCGTCGCACCGCACACTGTCGTTACGTGAGCCCCCTTTCCGAACTGCAGCTGGGCGTCAAGTTTTTTTTAGCCGAGGCCGGCGTACTCCCTTCCCAGATTCGTCTTGCAGAGGTGCTGACCTCCCGAAACTGTCAGCGTGTTTCTCGACAGGCAACTTATCAGAGTCGGGCGGGAGCAGGCTACATCCACACTGCGCTTTGCGCCCACACAGCAAACTCCCTTAAATCTGCTGCCCCTCCTCATTATTCAGATTCCTCCGGTAACTGGAGCGTGGCGATCGAGTGAGAGAGTGAGGGAGTTTGGAGTCTTACAGTAGATAAAGGCAGCGGTAGCTCTCCCCACGGAAAGAGGTTCAGACACAGGTGTCCTATCGCGTGACAGGTTAATTCAAGTTTAAATGCAGCTCCTCCAAGCCAAACTGGGGCTGCTACATGGTAGCAGACCTGGGTCAAATACGCGATTGTTTTGGATTCAAATGCTTTTCTGTGCTCGACTGATCTTGGCTGGATCAACTGAGCCGAGCAAGAGGACCAGCAGGTGGGGGATTGTACTTTTTGAGAGTATCTCATGGGTTCCAATCCACCAGAAAAGCTCAGTAAAGCGTAGAAAGGTATTTCAACCAATACAAATACATATTTGACCTGGGATTGTATAGCAGACACCTAGAAAGATGGAGACAAAGAAATATGGACAGAGAGAGGGAGTAAGCACGCGCACTGCCTCAACTTAAAACAGCCACACTTTCATACTTTTAATGCCAACTTCATACTTAAGTGACAACAGAAACAGCCCTGAAGCAGCAAAGTGAAAATAGAGAAAGAGAGTTGAAAAGCAGTTTCCCTCACCACTCATTCTGCTCTGGTATGTCTTGGGCCCAGGAGGGAGGAGCCTCCGCTGGGAAGACCATGTCATCGTGGGAGCTGGAAGACGATTGGTCGGACAGACGCACAGGGAGAACAGGTGGCCTGTCATCCTCGATGATGACGGTGTCATCTTGGGGCATGTTCACAGTGGGGGACAGCTGGTAGTTACCTGTGTGGAGACAGACACAAGTCAAGGACACGCCTCTCAACAGTCCTGCATATACTGTACACACACATAAACAAAGCATGGACACACACAAGGGTCAAAACAAGAGGAGAGTATGAGTGTAAATAATACTCTTTGGGATTATATGGATAAGTTTTTAAGGACCAGCGTTTTTAAGGACCAGCAGTACATTTTCAATATGCATCGTACACCTCAAGCTTTGTTTCTTGACCAAAATGTGAATACAAATGAGTTGCCTCTGCAGGGCGGCAGGGCTTGCTCTCCATGAAAGGGTTTGTGAGGACCTAGAGTCTCTGCTAGTTTGTATTGAGAGGAGCCGGTTCGGAGGTAGTTTGGACATCTGATAATGATGTCCCTTGGGCACCTCATTTTCTGTTGTTTAACTTTTTCCAAACTTTTGTTTTAGTCTAAAAATGAAGTTATTCCTAATACATAGGCCAATGTCATTTGCTGTTTTAGAAAGAAAGAAATTACTAAAACATACCCGGGTTCTCCCCAGGGGCTCAAAGTAATGTTCAATTTCATTTTTGTAGAACAGATAATAAAAAGAACTACAAAAAGAAAGATGTATGAACATAAACTCCAAAAGAAAATAAATATTAAAAGTGAAAGATCTCTCTCTTCAAGGTATATGACTTAATATAAACAGTTGGAACTATAGAAGTAAGAAATAAGAAATATTATGAAATATGTGAAAACAACATACAGGTGATACAGGCTACTATTTTCGTTACACAGACACTACAGTCCTTGGGGAGAACCCTGCATATATTCACATTGACTGTATGTTTCCGTATTTAATAAGCTTTTTCTTGAACTGCATTTTAAAAACAAATTACTAATGGTTCAAATTGTCTCAAACCAACATCAGGTTTCCTGACATTTCTCAAAACCCATGTTTTTAACAAAGTGCGTAACGTACTTTCGGGGACTCTTGAAAAAGGTCCAGTACATACAAAAACCAAAGACACACTTACAATTTATTACAAATATTGTTAAAAATTCCTTCAAAAAGGGAAGAAATTTCCAGAACTTTACATCCTTAGAGGAGACCTTGGGGAAGAGCCTGGAGGGATTACCTCACTGCCGGCCCGGGAAGAGCTCCCTCAGATGGAACTGGAGGAACTATCTGGGGAAAGCCACATCTGGGCTGCACTGCATGCCCTGTTGCCACAGCGACTAACTTGGGCCAAGCGGTATAAGAAAATGGATGGATGGACAGATGGGATGGATATAAACATATATATATATATATATATATATATATATATATATATATATATACACATTTTTCATCAAATGCGTACAATATTCTTCCTCAAAAAGAATACAAATAATAATAATTAGATAAGATAAGAAATTCATCTGTGGTACTCACAAATAAAGTGTGATGCGGAAAATTTATTTTGGAAACAAGAAAACAAGCAACAAACAAATAAATGACACCTAACATCATATAATACTTTTTAAAAATAAAATTTTGCCAGAAAAAAACAACATTTTAACAGCAAATATACACTTTTGTGTAAACACATGTAATTACAGTCGATATAGGTCCCCATGAAGCAAAGACCTTTCTTCCTGAAGACATTCTGAAGTTGTCACAGTATATAATTCTCATGAAGGTGTTCTCTTATGAAACTCTAAAAGACCACATTTAATGTGCGCAAAGCGCAAATTTATGATTTGAGTATAGCTTCACATATTTTACTGTCACCTTCAAAGCTGTGTAAGCATTTTGAGACTGTATGAAATACGAGGCCGGCCCATCATCTAAACAAGGTGGCTGAAGGATCCAATTGTCATTTAATTTTTGGAGTCAACCTGATACCTTCTGCCTCATCAAATCAGAATTGAGTGCAGTAAATAAATAACTATTGATTCACTTTTTTACGAATACATATTCTGTCACTTCCCATAGCCCTCGCTCTCTCTCACTCCCTCTGTCTCACACACATGCACGTTCACAGAAAAACTACAAATAATAAAATAACAAACAAAGCACATGCTTACAATTAGCATAGCTCCATCCAAACTAAAATAAATGACTCGACTGCCTGAACACACAGCTAAATGTAAAGTTGTTGCAATTACAGAAGTATATCTAGCAGATTAACATTAAGTGTATGTAACTGGTACCAGATGAACAACTCTTTACCCAAGTCCGCTCCCAGCAAGAATCTAAAATGGATGCCGTTTCATTTTGCCTCATCCAATAAAAAACATAATAATGGAATAGTCATGAGTTTAAATTCCTGGCATTATGTGCTGTAGACTTCTTGCAGAGAATGTCTGTGAAGAAGCTCTTGTATACAGCAGATGTATTTATGAAACCTAATGGCCTAGCATAATGACAGATAACCCGTTTCTGTTATCAATTTGCTTGGACTGCAAAGGAAGGAGAGAGACACTCAAGCAGATGAGAAGCACTGTCAGCACAGCAGTCTCATTTCCACATTGTTATGTATTTCACAGTACTTTACCTATAGATATATTTACACAAGGCTAGGAAATTGAAACGGTTTCAACATCGGACCTCAGGGTAGTTGTTAGGCAGGTTTACCTCAAATGTTCCAGAAAAACCCCCAAGATAAAAACCACTCTGGGAACTGTAAATAATATCCCAGATAACGGCTTCTTTCTGCCAAATGAACAGAACCTCCCTCCATATGTCTGTGATTGAGGGGATGCACTCCGAGTTGGCGGCTGAGACCACCATTTTAGGCCCTGGCTCCACGCTTCTATCAAACATACGCCCCGGCACGGCGGCCAAGTCACGCAATCGAAGAATCTAGTCCTATTTCTCACCTTGCAAACCCGGCACGGCACGGCTAATTCAATCATGTTTGCAATTTGGGCCGAGGAGTTTAGGCCGTGTGCGCAGAGACGGGAAGTTAGTTAGACTTAACGCCGACTAATCAAATTCAGCGTGGAATTAATGCCAGAGTGATTAACACTTTACAGTGCCGGTCGTTTATTCTTATTTTTTTCCATTTTGCATTTGAAGCAAAAAAATACAAATAAAACGATTATGTATGCTTTATGTCCATTATTGTAACAGAAGGAGGAGTGCTTTAGGGCAAAAGGAGAAAAGGTACACTTATGAGCAGATGCACATTTTCGTTGTGAAAATTTGATTAAATCCTGATAAGAACGTGAACCGAATGACCGTGTGGTTTTATGATGATGCGCCGTATGTTATTGTGCTCAACATTAGAAAAGATAATTATAGCAGAAAAAAAATCTGATTTGTTCTCGTTAAGACCTTCTGTAGCCATTAGCAACCACCGCATATTGGAAACAATAAGAGTTTATGGCCCATTACAACAGTGAGCAGATACACAGCAACACTTAAAACTACTGTTTGGCTGTATTCTTCCCTTCTTTTCCTTCTTCCACCCGTACTGAATAAAATCTGAAAAGATCTTTAATTGACATATGAACAATACTTGAAGAATGAGATTTCAGTAATACGCAACACCCTGAGTAGCTTTGGGTTAAAATCAGAATAAACCAGTCCAGATGTTTATCACCTATAGAAAACAGCAAAAACCTTTTTTCTGAGGATGAACGGATTCCCTTTGCACATCCAGGGATGTCTGAATGTACAATTTACCACCAATGTTTTCTTTGGCAAATATAATATTGTAATGTATTGTATTGTCAAAAATAGTAAGTATTAAAGAAGCATAGATTTTAAATGCAGCAAAACAGGTAGCCCGGAGCATGGAAATAAGAGGCTTATCTTACGTAAGATAACCACCACCTATCATCGCATGTTCACAAAGACATGCGCGCTGTATCTAATGTCAGTGTAAAAAATATATATCGGTTCATCTTTCAAATAAATCCCACTGGTCTGGCAGTCTTTGAACTCTTGATTACTTTATGCCAAAAAATATTTTTTTCTTCCCCAAGGCAATGCAAGCAGGATTTTAATCATTTGCATATCTAATCTTTGACGACAGGATTGGGTTTTCATGAAATTGCTCGATTGGATGCTTTCATTGAATTGTGAGTCTCTGCAGAAAAAAGTGGTGTCAGTGTTCTTATTTCATCTTTCACACGTTACCCGGCCCTTTTTCCTGGGGCTTGAAATCTTACGGCGGTTCAACCCAACAAAATAACACAAGTCATACAAAATGATATCTCTTAAATGAGTTCTTTCATGTCCTGATTAATTATCTGACAATGAGCACTGCTTAGCACGTTCCCTTCACTTGCTGGGTTTTAATAAAAACATTGCCGTCGCGTTGCATCATCAAACGCAAGATGTGGCCCACAGCTGTATAAGTGTTAGGCTGAGATCACACAGCCCTTGTGGTCTGAACGGTTGACACAGTATGCCCTAATTTAACAAACTGAAATGTAAAACTCAAATATATTGCTAAAGCATTACTGTAACTTGACCGTTTAACCATTTCCATATGTGGTAGACGTGGATATAATAACTTCTAAAAACAAATACGTGTGTGGTGCTTTTATTGTGTGATGGAACAAGGTTCATATGAGAGCGCATTTCAATTCATGTACCGAGGCGCAAGTGTATGTGTGCAGTGCGCGCGCGTGTGTGCATGTGTGTGTAGGTATGTACAAATTCATTATTGAATGAGAATACTTTTGAACATTTAAGTCATGATACAAAAAAGCTACATCTTGGCAGTTGTGTTTTCTTTAATATGTCTTCCAGAACGTTCTCGTCCCCCACTTAATAACTAAGGCACAGAATGTTTCATTAAGTCTTTTTCCCATGAAAAATGTCACGCCCATTATAATGGATACTTCATCATAGTTTAAAATTAAGACTCAACTCTACATGACCTATTTGGGGGAAAAGATTCATAATTATTGTTTTTTCTTTTGTAACAGCTGCATATTTTGCTCTTCTGGTTCAAGCTCCTTCAAGACCTTCTTGACACAACTGCTGACTACTGGAGATGAAAAGAGTTTAATAGCATTCGTTGCGTTGCGCTAAATGGCACGCGGACAGGTACTGCTGGAGATTCAGAGTTTTTTAAAGGTGAGAATAATTAGGAGAAAAACGCAGCGTTGGCATTCTTCATCTCCGACGTGGGCCGTGCAAAATTATCACGGGAGGTAAATCACGTTTACCCACCTGTGGAAGGGATTGTGAAAAATGAACAGGGTGCAGACAAAGAAGATTATGAAGAAGGACGAGTAGGAGGAATACAGGATTGCGGAGGTAAATGATGGACAATAAGAATGAGAAGAGGGTGGTCGCTATGAAATGATAATAATAATAACTTGCTATTTAGCTCACGGTTTATCCAAAGAGACTTTGGACAAACCCTAAGGACAATCCCCCCCCTGGAGAAATGCGGGGTTGAAGGACCTTGCTCAAGGGCCCAACAGCTGTGTAGATCTCATCGTGGCAACACCGGGGCTCAAACCACCAATCTTCCGGGGCCCAGTCATGTACCTTCGCCACTATGCTACAGATGCTGCCCCAATTCAGGGAGTGTGAAGAAGCCGGGGGACAAAAGGAGGAGTGATTTAACTGGAGAGCGTGCGCTTCCTTTGAAGCGATAAGAATGGTATGAGGCTGGATTGTCGTGGTTCTGAGGTTCTGGTGCAGCGGCGTACTGCACCTGCGGGGCCGGCTCTGATTGATACGACGGGTAGCGGATCCCGCGCATCGAAGCGGCGCTCTCGCTGTAGGAGGGGCTCGCGGCTGAACAATCTTTCCGGCGCCTTCCGCGCCACTCGTCCATATCCATTACGCGGACCATCACCAGACCGCGATTGGAAGGCAACGAGGAAACCGGTTAGGCGAAAGGAGACATCGCTGTTTACCGTCGAGGTTAATCGCTCTTATTGGCATCAACACGGCTGTTAATAAAACACGACGAGTACGGATCCCTCCAAGGGACAAAAGAGAGCAAACTGATGCTGTCAGGACTCCAGTGCTCTCCCCGGCTTTCAGACTTAAGTAACTGAGCCCTGAGAACATGATTTTGATGGGAATCTCATGAAGTCAGGCTTAGTTTGACAGGACACCGTTTAAAATGAGACAATATTGACCTCTGAGTCAATATTATGCTTAGTGTGGTAAATGAAAGAAAAGCACTTGGCAAGGCTAGCACAGTCGGAATAATGGTCTAAAAAGCCCTGTGCTTCTGAGAAAACAAGCTAAATGCAGCATGCTTTTGTTTTGGGAATCGTGCAATAGATACTGCAATATCTTCATTTAAAAAAATACGAAGTCATTCGTTCATCTCGTGGGAATTCGACCGAGTTCAGATCGGGATAAATTCTCATAATTTATTTCTCTGTGATGCCTAATGCTTCCCAGATGCGGGTCCTTCAAAGGAGCCGTTCGTGTTAGCAGTCTGTCCCGTTGCCTCATTTGTTGCCTGAACTGACAGCAGAGCTTTATTCCATGTTCTGTATGTCTTCCAAGAGCTCTCCCTTAAGAGTCAATAAAATGCGCAAAGCAACATTAAAGGCAAATCCAATTCAATCAAACCTAAAGCTCGGCCAATTGTTCGTAAGAACTGGAAATTCAAGAAAGCAGAATAGGTGTGGTCTGAAAAATGGATTTATCAAGGAGGAAGTGCGGTTCTGAGAAAATTCCACATTTCCATTTCCAGCTTTTACAATAAATGATAAATTAATAAATGATAACTTGAAGCTACTCAAGGAAGTCAAAATGTTGGCATGTAGGACATATTTGAAAATATAAATAAATAAAATAAACACTGATAAGGAAAATGTGAAAAGCAATTTCATACCATTCAAATACTTCATACCTACAAAATGTTTGGTGGATATTTTGTCTTGTATATTTCGATTATTTTATTGACTTCACGATTTATCCTCATGGTGTGATATCTCACCTATCCAATTAAGATGAAAACATTTAACTGGATTTGACCAATACAGACAGGTAGCTTCACAAACCGCTTGACCAGTTAGACACAAAGCAAGGTGCCAATCACTTTGTGAAAATGAATCGTCATTGGCTAAAACATCTGAGTAATCTATCCATACCGTGAAGGAGCATACTGTAAATATTGTTATACGTATACATGCGGCAGATTAATCAGGAGAGGCTGTTTTGGCCTGATTGAATTGCGCCTGGCCTTAAAGAGACTAAGTGCATTTGATTGATTCCCGCTGCCCTTTCGGTCCTCCTTAAACAAATAACCTTTGCGAAGGAGCAGCCCCTGCCTGAAGTGGAGTTTTTCCTCTGGTGCAGAACTTCAAATCTATTTTTACTCTTTTCTTTTTTTGGTTTTAGATTTTTTTTGGTTCAGGGACTCGCCGAAAGTCCTTGTTTTAACCTTCTCCGGGAATCGATGAGAGCGCAGGACGGTTTAATGAGTTCTGAAAGCGGTGGGAGGATGCGATGGCGTGACAAACAGACAGGGCGAAGCGGCTGCAGCCCCGTCGCTTTCGAGGAGCCGGGAGTCCGCAGGTGCGCGGATCGAGCTCGGCTCAGCTCCCCGGAGCCCCGGAGCCATCGAGACACTCCGGCGTACTGAGAAATAGATGGAGCCGAGCTCCGAGCGGACTAATCCTCTTTGAACTGGAAGAAGAAGGAGCGCAGCGGAACTCACACCGCATGGATTCATTTCCCCGAGGCTAAAGGTGCCCAAACCTCACAACCGCCCCGCTACCCACCCCCCCCAATTCCCAGAGACCGGGGTAAAAGGTCACCCCTTTTTCCGTTGTTTCCTTTTCCGAAAGCGGCTTTATCCGAAAAAAGCACAAAAAAACCCTCCTTCTTTGAGGATTATCGATCGGGCCAGTGAGACGCGTGCGGAGGAGAATGGAGAATGTCAGTTTTACACGCAGTGTGTGTCGCAGCAGGCAGCCGCCGACAGCACGTTCTGTTGATAGCTGATATTACCCAGAGCAGAAAGCCCTTTCTGATGCCCGCCGCCATAAAAACCACACCTCCCCGATCAATCCCCATCTTTCTGATTGATTAGACCATTTCGCAGCCATATCTGTTTTCAATCCCAGAATGCAGGCTCTGCTGATTTTTAAAAACAAAGGACTCGGGGGTAAAATTAGTCCAATATGTCGCGCGACTTACACCTTCTCTTGGAAACAAAGAAACAGCGAGCGAGATTCGAGGGCTTTTTTTCTTTCCCGAATATTTGGATCCGTTTCCCTGGGTCGGGCACGGTCGCAAAGGCCATGGACACAGCAGTGGGGCATTGTGGGATACGCTCAGGAAAGTTTAAGATGCCTAGCAGGGCACGAGTCAGCTGAAAACACCTATACCGTACGTTTAGACAAAGAATGGCCAGGGATGACTACTGGTGAGATCCATTTCAAACGCCATTGATCCGCTCACTGTAACCACTTCTCCTACGCTTGTGGCTTTCAAAGAAGCTGAATTTTTGGCGGTATACAGAGCTGGCAGGAACACTATGCCGCAGTCACAGAGTAGAGAGCCGGAGAGCTGAACCATTCAGGACTGCTGACACCCCCGACTCAAGCTGTGTTAGTTCCTAGGCTCCTTTGTAAAACGCATCGAAGGAGGTACTGTTAAGGTAGCTTTATAAAGGTTTGCACAGCAAACAACAGGCCAATTCGGCATTCCCCCTGACATTATATATCTACCTAAAGGTTGCCCGTCTGAGGGGTTAGCCAATTTAAATCAGGCCATATTGTCTCCGTGATATCTGTGTCTGCAGTATTTAGCCTTTAAATGTCATGCGGTCATCGTGTCATTTAAACCCACAGTGACCTTTTCACGTGGGTTCAAGTGAAAAAACGTGCTAACGCGCTAACGTGCTTCTGCACCGGTGCCGGGTTATAACATGACAGAAAGCCGAAGGAGGAAAGTAGCTCTCAGCATCTACGCTGACACCTGTTCTTTTTCCACTACCACCGGCGCATCACCAATACCGACAGGCACACCAAGCGCAGTTTCGGCAGAAAGCAACTGGAAAAAAATGTAATGTGTATCTGCTCAATGTTCCTATCGACGGAGCAGAATGCATTTACTCTGGCTGATCAATTTCTCGATTTATGGAGAAACAAAAAAAAAAAAAGAAGTGTAACATAAATCATAATATTTTTTTGGCTTGCAGACAAATCTCTTGCTAGAGGTGTGTACCTATACAAGGCATGGACAGGGACATATTCAGTTTTTGTTTTGTTTGATTCAAGATTTGTCGCTATTCCTGCTACATTACATCCACTCTGACTTGTTTAGATTAAATTAAATACACTGTGATAAAGCCTTTGTTCTTGTGCTGTCACCAAAGCTCAGTCCAGTTGGTCCACCTGCTAAATGCTCTGTCAACGGATACCAAGTATTCCTTGGCAAAAACAAACATTTAGAATGATAAACAACGTCCAAAGAGACCTGTTCTCGTCAAGGATAACGAGAACACCTCTCTTTCGTATGTTCAAACATCTGTAAAGCCACTAACCGAACATGATTTAAATCATGGGTTCAACAGTTTATCGGTTCATCTTCCCATGTCCACCTGCTACACAATTCTACCAAAGTGAAGCTGTCACAAGGCTTTCGCTGCTTACATCAGTGTGAGAATATTTTTCCTTCTATTCCCCCCCCCCTATGTGTCGCCTTCAGCCTCGGGGGAAATCAACTCAACCAAATCAACCTCCACCTCCACGAGAAGGCATGAGGGTTTCTGCCATTTATGGACATGATAAACATCGTGACACGGCCGGCCGTGAAAAGAGCTCGGCTCAGCGGGTAATAGAGGGGGTCAAACGCCAAGGAGCCGGCCCGTGTCACAGTCAATCACGCCACCGGCCCAGAAGCTTCTGGGCTGAGAGCGAAGGCTTGCAAGACGACTGCACAGGAAACATCTCCTATTAAAGCTTTTCATATGAAACGCATCAAAGCGAGGACCCCCCTGCCTCGCACCCTTTCATCATCTGCGCATCGTTTTTAGCGACTAAAACGGGGGTGACCGCACAGTGGAGAGCAGCCAACGGGGCCTCAATTTCAGGCACCGTGTGACATCCATCTGGCCGCTCGGCTATTCAATTAAAAGAAGGCGGACGTCCACTCGCGTGGGCCGCTAATGACCACAGGTAGAAACTGAGGGTCTGTTCTAGTTCCTTCCCCCTCCTCTGTTCACAGGTCTGCTTATTCGCGAAGTTTGCATGTAGTGTTGAAGGGTGGAAAAAAAAAGAAAAGAAAAAAAACATAGGAGCCTCGTCACCTGCAATTAACGCCTCTACCCGGCTCGGCGGTCGGAAAAGCACATTCGCGGCAATACCGCGGGCCAAAATAATTTAGAGAGAGAGACAGGTTTGTAATTGGTCCTGTCTGTCTTTATGCCCAACCCCGCCCCCCTAATGACGACTGCCTGTGTGACAGCCTTCCAGCGCCCCCGCTGATCGATATGGTAGAGCTGCACTCCAGTCGATCAATGTGATCACACCGTCCGGCCATGGTAATGGCTCCTTCCCTCCGAGCTCTTTGTGCATCTCCCTGCAGTGCCGTAGCTGATTGATTTCCACTCATTTGATTTAACAGGCGGCGGATTTAATAGCGAGCGTAAAAGAAGTATAAACGTCGTTGAGCAGGGGTGAAGATGGCGGATGAGAGGGTACCGTTGAGATCAAGCTGCACGGCATGTTTAAATAAACTCCACATCACGTATTAACAATCCCAGCATAGCGTACAGGCATCATAAACCAACAAAGAAAATCATCAGCCATCTGTTTCTTGCAAAAACGCAAGCACATGAAATTAAATTAAGAGGTTTCTTTCACTAAAAATTAGATTTGCTTCCAAACAACTTTCATGTTGTGGATATACATGTTCCGGACTTTCCAGTGGTATTTTTAGAATAAAGTAAACAGTATTTCCATTAATCACAGCAAATTAGTCTGTGTGCATGACTTTGGTTAGTTGAGTTAATCCAAGTCTTCAACAGTCTCTTAATAAGAAGGAATGGACAGAAATGTGACGCTGACAGTCCAGAAATTACATAATAGAAATAAAATTTCTGTTTGCGTACAGCTATTTAGCCCAAGTAAGGTGCATCTGCAAGCGCTCTGACACCGATCTCAAATTGAAAACATTTGTTCATGTAATCCTGGAAATAAAGAGAAAGTTTTAGGATTTTAACAAATTAAAGTTACTTCAAAGCTTTGCAAGAACTACTCGAAGACCACAGAACAGCAAGAAGTGCTGCACAATCACCTGACCTCAACCCTATTGAACATTTATAGGAGTACTAGAAGACTGACAAAAGCCAGGCATTCAATAGCACCACAAGATGCTCTTTGGAACATTGTCAAACAATGCTGGGATAACATGAATCATCAGATTTTGAACAAATTCGTGTCCATGCCATCCTTGAGTGCACATTGGCATTAAAGCAAAAGGGGGACATATCAAATACAAAGACATTTTGGAATTCATGCCAATTTTCCAAAGATTAAACTTTTCACTCAAGTAGTTATGCTGATAATATATGTAATTTGTAATGAAAAAGTTCGTATTGAATTGAAAAAGAAGGAAAAATAGAAGCATTTTTTGACCCGGCTGTATCTCACCGCATTCATCCCCAATCCCTTCTTAACAAAACAGCAGACGGTACTGGGCACGTGCACTAATGAAATGGAACTCGAGGCTTGACTGTAAGCAGGGAGGCAGACGGGACGTCGCCATGTGTAATTTATGTGTAGCGATGCTATGCGGCTAACCCCTCTGTCACTCTCCCTTCCCCGATGTGACATCCGTCCAGAGGGCTAGCCTCAGCATACTGCAGGATTAGCGCTTGGAGCCAGCCCGGTCCTCACAGCACAGGTTTCAGCAGCTGTCTCCTCCGATTAGCATTACAGCAGACAGACCAAGAGACGTTTGTACGCATCACTAAAACGGCCTGTCGCTGAAGACGTCGCTCTTCCATGCAAAGCGGATTCAAATGGAGCAGATGTTTTCATTTTTTTTCTTCCAAGGTCAAGGTTTAAAAATGACCTTGGAATGAAAAGGACTGTTATTTATCACAGGAAAATATTCTTTTCATGCTTCATCTGTAACAGCTCTAAGTGTTAATCGAAACAAACAAAACTAAGTGCCTGGCGCTTCCGCGGTTGTAACAGCGGTTCAGAATAGCTTTGTCAGTGGAGCTTTAAAAATTCAGTTTTCGCTGATTAGCATTCACAAACGCAAGGTAGAGGCCAAATAGCAGGGTTGTCCGCAAACGAACCCGGCATCGCTCTTTAACAGAAAACTAAACATTTAAAGCACGTCTCGCGGCTGCCTGCAAAAACAACAGCCCTCACGGTCCCCGGCATTAATATTCAATCATTCCTAAACATTCAAATTTCAAAATAAGAAGTGTATTTGGAAAAACTTTTTCAGCCGTTTTTAACTCTTCGCCCGAGTTCGAATGGCAGACAGAGCAGTCCCTGAAGGAGCTGCATGTGTTCGAGTTTGGGAATTCTATTACGATCTTCCAGTGGCTGTTTATGATCACAGCGGTAGTTTCTGAAAGACTGTCGGTGTCTGTCAAGGAGAAGTAGATTGTGGCAAATGACTGTGGAAAAAAAAAAGAAGGGAAGAGGGAAAAAAAAGAGCAGAGATCATTGATCTGGAGCCTTAATTACCCATCAGACGCCTGACACCCTTCTCTGATCTCAGGCTGGGGGAGCGTGGAGTGCTGATGGCGCGGGAGGTGGGGGTGGGAGTGGGTGTGCTTGGGGTTGGGGTAAGCATGAGAGGGGGAGGGTGGGGGGGCAGTTAGGCTGGCTGGGGAGGAGATGAGGGGGAATCACGGCGCTCAAACCGCCGTTTGGCTTCACACAGAGCGCCGGCACGGGAGGAGGGTCAATGGCGGGGCGCTGGAACAGGCACCTGGGATTGATCTGTCGATTTCAATTTAAATCCCCTGCTGGAGCCGACTTATGGGAGCAGAAGGAGGAGGAGGAGGAGGAAGAGGAGGAATGCGGGGAGGAGTTCACAGTGACCAGGATGAATTTGAGGGTAACTCCGGCACGTGACAAGAAGCCCACGGCGCTTCGACGTACCCATCATCCTTCCGCGTAGCGGCAGGTGGTCGTCCTCGAAGCCGGTGTACAGGGACTGGGAGATCCTGCGCTCGTTGTCGTCCAGCGAGGTGTTGAAGGGAAGCTCAGGCCCAGGGGAGCTCACAGGGGTCTCAACCTGAAACGCAGAAAGGGCAGAGAGGGTGTCCTCAACAACCATCACCATTACCATTACCATTACATCATCACATCATCACCTGCATGCAGTAAGCAAACAAGCACACTATTGCCTCTACCTCAGTGGTCTCCAGCCCTGGTCCTGGAGTGCTACAGGGTCTGCTGGTTTTTATTGTTCTAACTTAATTAACAGCACTTCATTAATCAATTAGAGCAGTCGATTGCACAGGTACCTCATCTTACCTGGTTACCTGGGACTCCAGAACTAGGGCTGGAGACCACTGCTCTATTGTACATCCACTCATGACCACAAGGTTATCACATTTGACCCACCTCCCTGTTACCCTCCCTCTACACATAATACACCAATCGGAGGAGAGCCTTGAAACAGCTGACTAATCTTGTCAGTGGATTCGGCACAGGAATGGGGCAGAGGAACACTTGCTCTCCTGTTGCCATTTCACAATTTGTGCCACTCCGCTGGTTGACATGAAAGAAGATGTGCACAGTTAGGCGTGGCGGGATATTGGTAATTAGCCGTGAACAACATCGGAAAAGGGGATAATCCTTTATCTGTTCCCAGTGGAAACAACGAGGGTACCCATTGCACTAAGCCAACCGCACTCGCCGATAGATAAGGGGCCATGGATTACCGATGACAGGGAAGATGGCTGGTCCCTTCAGTGGAACTCAGTAAACAGGCTGGAGGTATTTCCTCCGGGTCGATATATTGTATTCCCAATTATTGGAGAAAACAGGCCACTTGCTGCTCACGACACTTTTACACAAACAGCCCTGATGAGAAATACAATTATTTGAACGTTTGCCTTTAAACCTTTGTTTGACCAAATAAACCCAATGCTAAAATGCACACAAGCTGCTACATTCCCAAAGCTTGCAAGTCGCCTAGACAACCACCGCTCTCACAACCGTACGAGACTACCGCTTTCCGAAAACGTGCGGTCTGAGAAGCGTCCACGCGCACGTACGTTTGCGATTGAACTACGAGGCTCGACCCACATCTTTCAAAGAGCACTTTACCCCACAGCATCCGTGCCTCTCCAGGAAACCCAGAGAACTTTAATTAAGCAGTTCTCCGTTGGGTCCTCCTGGCTCAAAGAGCCTTCGCAGCCGAAGCCTCCGCGACACCATCTTAGCAGCGGGTGCTTATATCTCTCAGCCTCGGTACCCCTGAGTGACAGCCGTAAAAACCCAAAGGCAAAACAAAGTACGTGTTGGGAAAAGGGCGGCCCCCAGGAACCGCGCGGAGAGATGAGACTGATGTCTGGGGAGGTCACACGGCTGAGCCGGGGGTGTCAGACGGAACTTATTGTCTGTTTAATATAAATGAGATGTTTAATGAAGCTGGGAGCGGAGGACTTATCTAAGTCAGGCTCGATAAGAGCAGGGGAGGATTGGCGTGCCGAGGGGGTCAGCGCAATTACAATCACAGCCCAGGCCTCGCGCTCAGCCCCGCATAATAGACCTGTGGCCGCAAAGAATTGGGCTCAATAAGGTTTAAATTGTAAAATGAGGATTTGTTTTATTAGCTTTCTCTCTCCCGTTCTAATCTTATGGGACTTGGGGGGCGATTGGCGCGTGCGGTAGGGGAAACTTGGGGGAAGCCTTTCACAAAAGAGAAGGGCGGATGAAAGCTGGCGGCAGAAAGCATTAAAACCGCAGAGCCAGGGGAAACGAGATCTTAACGGAGCTGTAATTTATGGGTGCTCTGATCGGGGAGGGAGACAGAGGGAGATGGAGAGAGTGGGAGAAATATTAGAAGTATTCTCAGTGACCACTATTAGCTAGATCTGTATACCAGCTTGTTAATGCAAATATCTAATCAGCCAATCATGTGCGAGCAGCTCAATGCATAAATGCTTGAAGACATGGTCAAGAGGTTCAGTTGTTGTTCAGCCCAAACAAGAAATTTGGTCTAAGTGACTTTGGCTGTGGAATGACTACTGGGGCCAGATAAGGTGGTTTGAGTATCTCAGAAACTGCTGATCATCCTGGGATTTTTATACACCGCAGTCAGAGCGAGGTCAGAGGAGAATGGCCAGACTAGTTCAAGCTTACAGGAAGGCAACAGTAACTCTAATAACCTTTGAAGTGAATGGGTTACAGCAGCAGTCCAATAAGTCTAAAAAATAAGCATAAAACATACCTAATAATGTGCTTACTGAGTGTGTATATATAGAGAGAGGGAGAAAGAGAGAGAGAGAATGTTTCATCCCAGACATAATGACAGCTAATCTAGTCATTTCCAGACGGACTTGCCCTGCGAGCGTCTCTCCCCCTGCGCTCCAGGCCTTAGCTGAGGGGATTGCGCTCTTCCTGAGACAGCATTACCCTGTCTGTCTATCAGCCCAGTTTTGGCCGGGGGAGTCATCCCTCGACAAGATTTCCATTCGCCGGACCTCTAAGCCTCTCTTCCAAATCATATTTGGAAGCTAACCTGATCACGGCCGCGGTAATCCGCCAAACCCCCTCGGTAATGCCGTAATTACATTCCTTAAGCCGGACGTGCGGGCACCCAGTCCCTGGCCCCGTCCACTCCACGACAAACCCCACCGGCAGGCTGGACGCCACGCCCGAATCCCCCGGCCAACCTGCCCAATCAAAACCAAGCGCCGTCCTTAAGAAACGATGAGCAGCATGCGGAATGCAAGTCAGGCCGCCAACTGACAAAGGAAGGAGCTTGTAATGAGATTGACAAGCGCGCTAATTTAAATAAAAGGAATTAAACGCGTCGGCTTTATCGCGGCTGTGGGCAGTGGAGTAACTCGGCGAGGGAAAACAAAATATCCCCCCCCCCACTTATCTCAGCACAGGGCTGCGGCGCGTCTCCGTTCAGAGGTCTCGAAAAGGATTCTTTATCGCCCGCCGCCCCGTAATAATCTCTCGGACTGTTATCGAGGCGGCTTGTCACCAAATTCGACGTATTCAACAAATGCGCCGTCCCCCAGCGTGATGATCTAATTGAGATCGCAATCGCCGGCCGAGGAAAAGGTCACTTCAAATTTCCATTTTGTCTGAGTGCAACTGACTGTGGCCAATAAGGACAGGCCTGCGCCTCGTCTGGGCTCCGCAAATTCGATACTAATACAAGCATAACTACTAAAAGCCATCTGATTGATAACTCTCTCAAGGCCTAATAAATCAGCTCTCTTTCAGACACGCTGTATTAGACAGGGGCGAGGCGTATATTAGTTTTTTTTTGCCCGATGCGACAGAAATCCTGTCCTCACAAATTGAACATCCCTCCATTGTGGGTAACAAAAACCAACCTGTCCAACCTCTTTTGAGTATTTTTTGAGAATTCGAGAAGTTGGTACTCTCCGAGTTAACTTCAAGCTACCTCTGCTTGGACTGAGCTCGTCAAAATTCTTATTCCATTACAACTCACTCCAGTGTCTCTAATGGAAACACAGGCAGTCATATCTGCACAAAGTAATGGACTTTTTTCTCCATTTCTTTCAAGATGACCATGTTAAATTGGGTATGTGTGTGAGTGTGTATCTGTGTGTGTGTGTGTCTGTGTGTGCGTGTGTGTGCGTGTGTGTGCGTGCGTGCGTGCGTGCGTGTGTGCGTATGAGCATGCATGGGAAAAGTGTGTTAGATTATGACTCAGTTATTGATCCCTCCCATCAGCCATCAGTAATGCCCCATGTTTTAATGACATCATTACAAAATCACAGCACTCTGGATTTATTGCAAATTGTCCCAGCTTTTCAGAAAGTATGTTTTCATCTCATTATCATGACTCTACTCTTAACATCATATGATGATGTGTCTGGCAAATTAAAATGAAAAACAGATCTGTACAGCTCATATAACAGCACACAGTAGACATTGTAGACATTGTAGACAGATCCGTGCACTGGGTTCAGGACAAGAAGGTTACTCTATTGGTTCAATGCTAAGGCTAACACTTACCTTCCCCTCCCATATCCTTTAAGGTTTCTGCCTGAGCTACTGCAACATTTTCAACGGCAAGTTAATCTTCCGTAATGTCAACTTTCTCTACGGAGACGGCTTTAGGACGCTACGCTTCCCCGACGCAGTGACATGCCAGATTCAGAACAGTGCATCACCATGGCAACGACAAGCTCTGTTCACCTGACACAGTGCGGCTCCAGCCAGCAGCTGTCTGCACCTGCATATCTTTTTTCATCAGGGTCGATAACCCCTCTGTGGCTTTACGGGCTGTCATACACGCTGCGCTTCCCCCCTACCGATGCTACTGTACATCCAAACCCCCAAAAACGGTAAACTAGTCAGCAGAGGGGAAAATGCTTTGAGTGAAGCATTAAAGTTTTACACGTCTCTATTTGAATAAAAGAAACACAACGAGAAATAGCCTGGTCAATGGAGCGTCATGAATGAATGTACAAGTAAAACAATAAAACAAGTGCGCATACAAAACGGATCTTTCTTCCACATTGTGAGATATTTCTGAAGTGATAAGAGAAAATGTGAGAGATAAATAAACGAATTAAATAAAACGGGTTCGATCCGATCCGTTCGAAAGCAGAGCCAATAGTTTCCGAAAAACCTGGCAAACAGTTGTTTGGGAAGCGTCTCAGGTCTGTGGTTCGGACCACTCCGCTGCTTAAGTCGTGGTAACGGTGGCTGCTGTTTGAGAGTGGGTACGCGAGCACCTCCCCGGCACACCTCCGCAGCGCTGCGTCCCCAAGGGAGGCGCGCAGGGAGCGGGAGTGACAGCCTGTCTCTGCCTCTCTCTCACACACACGCTGACGTACGTCCGCGCTGCGATTCATTTTACAGCAACAAACTGAGGCACAACCAGCAGCCGGGAAGCAGCACGAAAACAAGATATCTGTTCACGGTTCCACAAGAAAAACAGGCCTGTCTGAGTTCTCTGACATGAGTTTTGATTCAGAGGAAGAAAAACACGTGTTTTCCCGCATTAGTGGCATTACCATTGGTGAAAGCATTGTGCGTGTGCGTATTTGCATGCAAGTGCATATGTATGTGCGTGTGTGTGTGTGTGTGTGTGTGTGTGTGTACAGTGGGCTCCAGAATTATTGTCAGCCTTGATAAATATGCACATAAAATACTTTATACAAAAAAAATAATTGACATCTATTGACATCAGCTTTATTTTCCAATGTGTAGTAGTCTGCTTTATTTATGATTCAATGGAATCAAACAAGCAGAACTTTTCAGACTCATTGTTATCTTTGGGTTTGGTGCTTATGGACCCCCACTCTTCAGTTCAGACGACAGGTTTTTGATAGGAGGCTGAGATAGCCATTGCAGAACGTGGATGTTATTTTCACTTAACCGTTTCTGAGTGGATTTTGATGTTTGGAGTCATTGTCCAGCAGGATATTCTTTCTATGACCAAGTATTAGCTTCAAAGTAGAGACAACCAAATATTCTGGCAAAATTTCCTGTTACCTTCCTGAATTAATTTTGCTATTGATATTCATTTTGCCCCTGGGCCAGTGGCAGAAAAACATCTCCAAAGCATCAATGACCCACCTCCATATTTGACAATTTGTATGATGTGCTTCTCCTTGTATGCATTCCACTTTTGCCATCAAACATGTTGATTTTTTGTATGGCCAAAACAATTCTTATCTGACCATAGCACTCTCTTCTGAATGTTCCCATGCTGATGGCTGACAAAGGGATTTTGCATGCTTGCTACCTCATTTTTATCTACTGAAATAGGAAGTGATGAAATAGTTCCTTTAGACAATAATTATTAGGGCTGCCAATAATTTACTTTAAAAAAAAAAACATTGAAACATCAGAGTAAATGTACTGAAATAAAAGTATACAAGTACCATTGCTATCTGTGTTGCTTATTATACAGTATGCAGCCTTTTTTCTTCATTTTCATCAAGGGTGCCAATAATTCCGGAGCCCACTGTGAGTGTGTGTGTGTGTGTGTGTGTGTGTATATGTATGTGTATGTATGTACGTATGTATGTATATATGTGTGTGTGTGTGTGTCAGTGCATGTCTGTGTGTGTGTACGTGTGTGTGTGTGTGCATGTATGTATATGTGTGTATGTGTGTGTGTGTGTGTGTGTGTGTGTGCATGTATGTATATGTGTGTGTGTGCGTGCGTGCGTGCGTCTCCCTCCTGTGCTCAAGACGAGTCCCTTAGGTGGGAGCAGCAGTAATATTATGCCGCTTTTTACGATTAGCTCCTCTTAAAACTGGTATTTGATGTTTTCCACTTCAATTTAGAAGCCCTTCACAAGTGTTGTTGTCATGTTTGTGCCAATCAATGAGTCCAGCGAGCAGCCACGGCACTTCTCTGTGTGCAATTTCCCACTAAATTATGCCACAAGCAGGAGAAAATGACTTTCATGCGCCTTTCTGTCACATGTAATAAATATCCTTACGCAAGTTGTAATTCAAGGTTAACAATACATGCATTATTTCTAGCAGGGAGGTAATCAGCTTAGTTGCATTTGTGAGAAATAAGCATAATTGGTTGTGGTTAACAAGCTATATTTATTTCAGATATCTACAGCCAAAAAGCATACACGGCTTACCCTGACATTTTATGAAAGGGTATTTTTCACAATGGGAGGAATGCTTTTCTCTTTGGTAACGCATATACTGTTGTTTGCTAGAATGTCAGAATTCCAAGGGCTGTTATGACTTTAAATTAATAAGGAGGAGGACAAAAAACATTTGAGGGCGATAAACATACAGCAGTAGATAAAACGCATTAGGACTGCATGCTAATTCCACGATTTCCTGATAAAATATTTCCATAATAGAAAACGACCATGAAGCCACCAACATATGAAGTGACGGTCAATGTGTCTTGAATGAAATTCAAATATAAATATATTAATATGCACTTGATAAACCTATATTCTAACATTTAAAAAAAAAAAAAAAGGCAAAAATAAGTTAAAATCAATGTCTGTGTCTCACTCAATGTCTCACTCAATGTCCACTGTTAGCCATAATATTTAAATGTAATTGATCTGAAATGACTTGAGCAATTGAATTGCTTGAAAATGTATTTACTGAACAAGAGTAGAGAGGACAAAAATACCAAAGCTCCTCCATATTGATTAAAATACTTTGGCCAGAGAACCATTACAATGACCAATTTCGTTTCACTCTGACTTTCTCAGGCAAGGTCTCATTTTAAATTCTTCTGGGGAGAGCATATTCTTTTCTGACAATCAAACAGGGAAACATATAATGGTGAATAAAGTATCTATTCAACCCAATTGCAGGGTTCTGAAGACAGGAGGATAGAAAATATAAAAATACTGTCATTTAATATACATTTTTTGTTTCCATCTTTTTTCCTCCTCTTTGCCTCTGGAATGCCCAGTCGTGTGTGGGTCTGTCTCTCTCCCCCAGGTAACAAAAGGAGCGATTATACTCCAGTCAGCGTTGACATGGTAAAACAGGAACTATAGAGATTATAGTGCTCTACAGTTGCACTTGCCCCACAATAGGGAAATATACATTCTTGAATAAAAAATAAAAAAAAAGCCCACTTTCAATCATTTCTATAGGAAACGCCTATAGACAGTTATAGCAGGGGTTCCCAAACTGTGGTTTGGACCCTATGTTGGGTCACTTGATTTCAGGATAGGGTCGCCTGAAAATTTAGAAAAAGATACATTTTAATTTTTGTCTCTTTAAAATATGTAAATGTAGGCAACTACATGTTAAACATTACAACATCCCAACTAGTTATAGGAAAAATTAAGCTCCTTTTTCCAAAAAAGACCTTCCTCCGACAAAGTTGTGCACACCCATCCAATTGTTCCCTTTTATGGAAATCCTGACCAGAGTCCACATCTGGCCAGCCAGTGAAGCTCCACAAAAATAAGAGGTTGACTGGCTTCAGAGGGGTGCAATTATAAGGGGCAGCAAATAGCCGTCTGACTGCTGGGAAGTCGTCCTCTACAATGGCAGCGTCTGTCACAAACGGTGCTCCTGTCAAGTCGTCTCTGCGTGTGCAAATTGTATCTGGGGGCGAGGAGGGGGTCGGAAGATTCTGGAAAGATTTGGCCGTGACATGAAACAAGCTCCGTGCACCAGCTGGCCCTCTGATTGGATCAGCGGAACGACGTGTGTGACGGAGCCCCCCCCCCCCCCCCCCCCACGCCCGACGTTCAGACACGAGACCTCCTCCTGAGCGTTTTCTGCCTCTCAGACAGACGGACGGACAGATGAAGAGCGCGCTAACGGGATCCTTCGCAGCGGAGCGGAGGGGGACTCCGCAATCGCAGAGCTTCCCTGGGCGGAGTGATTAATGCACGCTGCGTCGTTTCCTGGTTTTCCCTTTTCCACAGACGTTGATGGATTTTACTCATTTCAACGTCGCCCAACGTCGCCCCTTTAACTGCTGCCGTGGAAACCCCGTCTCGTCACACGCGTGCGCCGTGACTCACCAGCTCACAGCTGTTGTCGCCGTGAGGGGGGAAAGGGGGAGAGAGAATAAAATAGAGGAATGGGGGGGGGAGCACCGCTTGTAATATTCGGTTAGCTGGAGACACGACATGAAGCGGTAGAAAAACGGAGGGGGAAGTCAGCGGGGGGCCTTCCTGTTCGGTTCCCGAGTCACGGGGCTATACCCCCTCCCCCCCCCCGCTGGGAAGAGCTCTTCTCGTCACCGCTCACCCTCCCCACTGGGCCCGAGACGAGAGAGGCCGGGGTTGACCTTGGGTCGGGCAGCACTGGGGGCAGCTTCTGACCTTACCAGAGGGAGCCAGAGGCCAGGAATCACAGTACGGGGTTACCTATCAGCACCACGCTGCGTCTAATCAGACCCGATCTGAAAAATCAGAGCAGATTCCAACTCCCCCTTTGACAGGCTGGGGGGCCCTTGGGTAAGGCCCCCACTGCCATTTCAACACCACTGCACAGCACCCCGTCTCCACTTCAGACCAGAATATTTTGCTTCTGACAAAAAACCCCCAAAAAACAAGCACATTCACATAGACAGCCAGCTGCAGTCCGTCTCATTTTCTTTTAAAAGCATTGCCATCCTGTGCTTCAAAGACAATGGCATTTCTGTGTTTCGAAGAGAAGCCTCAGATTTTTCATTTCTATGTTGTGCATAAGACGAAGCCCAAAGAAAAATAACACAAGGGCAAAATCTTGAGTGAGGAGAGATTGGAGAAAGGTAAAAAAAAAAAAGAAAAAAAAAATTCAGAGTTGATATTCCATACAAAACATCTTATCAGTATTCATCTGAACGGGAACCTCAACAGCAGAATTACTTTCGATCCTCTCACCTCTGCTGCCTCCAGATAACGACCGCTCGCTTTAATTCACTTTTAGTCAAACTTCCCCGCGCGCCCCGTGTCGCCGCCGCTGTCTGGCGATCCTTTCGCGTCGACTCCCCAGTATCTCGCGTTTCCACTGGCGACGGCGGGGCCAGCTGCTAAACGCGCGGCGTGCAATCGTTTCGGATGAGCAATGTGTGGCCATCTGCATAACGGCTGGAGCTCCTGGAGCTCCCGATCTGATGGGCTCTGCGGTTAAAAACCCAACCCCAACCGGCAGCGGGCAGAGTTATGCCAGTGGCAATCAAAAGCAATAAGCCACACAGCTTAATATTCACAGCGGCTGAGTCGCTTATGAGGAACGCCTCCTCTACCCACAAGGCCGCTCCGTTAACCGAGGCTTTCATATAAACTGAGCGATATACTGCAGCGACAACCACCCACCCCCCCGTAAAGAAAATAATTACTTTGCGCTTGCGATGGGAAGCCAAGCAATTAGTCCCCTCGCATGATCATGTCTCTAATTAGTCAATACCACATTCGATAATTTCCCTTTACCTCGTTTCGTTTCGGAAACCTCCTGGCAACTATCAGCTGGATCATTCCTCGCTTGTTGCCCTCGGTAGACATGGACTTGCGTAGCGTTTCCATGGCATCCTGGTTCATCTTCTCCAGCAACGACTCCCCGTTCACCGCTATCAACTGGTCGTTGACTCTCAGTCTACCATCCTGTCAACAGCAAACACAAGCAACCGACATGAAGAAATCTGCAATTCAAATGCTGCAAGTTAAATTCACATGTACACACGACGTAACAAAGACACCAAAAAGTCCCCTCTCACCAGTGAACAGACCATATAACACAGGATTGCATGAAAGATTGAGCACAGTTTGCAAGGGTTGGGTATGAGAGAAGGTGGCAACAGAGAGTAAACTATTACCACAACTAATCAAAGAGTCGCTCCTTGTAGTGGGAGACCTAGTCTTTATGGAAGCAACATTGCCACAAAAGTTGAAAAAAAATAAAATAAAATGCCTAAAAGGAGAAAACTCATCCCAACTAATGAAAGGACATATTCCAGCAGATTATAATCAACTGAGAAGAAATGCATTTGGGTACCTCGGTGACAAATCTTAAAACTTAAAAGATGAAGAAAATGCCTTTCTCAGGTGTTGAAATGGGACCAAAGGGTGGTCAGGGGGTGGGGCCTTGCCTTGCATGCTGCCCCGCCATTGATGATGGACTTGACGAAGATGCCCAGGTCTTCGTGGCTGTCCTTGGACCGATTGCCCTTGACACTGACCCCCAGGCCTGCTGAACCAGAATCATTCAGCGGGATCTCCAGGGTCAAAAACTCACGGGTTCCATCTGGCGTCAACACAAGCTCATCCTCTTCTGATTTCTGAAGAGAGAGAGAGATGGAGAAATGGACTTGTTACAGTATCACTGCATGGATGTAAGCATGTGACACACTTACTTTTAAAGAAAACCTTTGAAAAGACCAGGTGGCAATTTTAGTTGCTGATGCTTTATGATGTCTAAACAATGCCTGTGACCATGAGAGGCGTACAAAACCAGCCATTTGTTTTGAGACAGTCTTGTGCAGAATAATTTGTACAGCAAGAAAAGGCTAAATTGAGCTTTTATTCCAGGTGGTACACACAAATTCAGCGTGAAAGCTGATTAAAATGACTAACTCGAACGCGCGTCAAACTCCCAATTTACAGGTATTCACGTTTTCAAATATGTATGGGAACAGAATTGAAAAAATGGTAGAAATTAAACATGGCGTTCCTCTATCATGATGAGCACCTCTGGACTGGAGCAGCACAGGGACAGAAGATGGACAGAACAAATGGAAATGTACTGTGTAAAACAGGAACTGGAGAGAGCAACAGCAAACCCTGTCTTCACATGTCTTCATTTTTTCGATAGAGGAATATAGCATGCAATTCGAGTGACATTAAAATGGGTAACATCTCTGTGTATCTTACAGTCACAGACAGACATGGAAGGAATTTGCTGTGGTTAGTGGGTGCATGCAGACAACATAAAGAATAATACTAAAAATAGAAACATAGATATATAAATAAATAATAGAATATATTGTAACATAACACATGGGCAAAACTGAGCAACTGACATTCTTGCAGGTACTTTTCTTGGGGATCAGGCAGCCATAGGCTCAACAGTATGTAGGAAGACAACAGTATGGAGGACAACAGTAGTCCGTTCCCCTTTAAATTGGCATTACTACCTACAGTTTTATCTTATCTTTGAGTCATCCGTACAATATAAAAATACACAATGCAGTTGTGTCAGAAAACAGTTTCTCCCATCCCCATGTACTGTACTGCTGTATGATTTTAATTATTTGCAAATCAGGAAGAGGGGTCTGACCATATTAAATGGCAAATGCAAAAGTGACATTGATAATGGCACCTACTTTTCCAAAAGGTCCGATGAAAAACCTTTATGCATTTCCTTTCCAGAACAAAATTAAGAACAGTGTGCCAATGTGACGCAGACGGGCATGGTAACAGAGCTTTTTTTAGGAGAATCGCCATGGAGACTTCAATAGGTGAAAGCTCACAATACGTCAAGAACAGAAGAACATGACACGCACACGCACACACACACAGAGTTAGAATAGCAAGTTTTTAGCTGCAGAATGAAAGGAAATGTCAGAAATGGAAGAATTATTTGCTGCACTGGTCTGTTATCGTATTCAATCAGACTCTGCCATTATGCCCACCCCCATCAACACACCATCACATCCCAATATTGTACCACATCATCAAGCTTTCTGTACATAAAGCCACACAAAAAAAAGCACCTCATGAGCTTTTCATTTCCATGCTACATAGAAGAAGTGGACTATGGGCACACAAGACAGCATAAGCATAATCTTGATTTGCCTCAAATTAAACTATGCCTCTTGCTCTGGAGAGAGAGAGAGAGAGAGAGAGAGAGAGAGAGAGAGAGAGAGAGAGAGAGAGAGAGAGAGAGAGAGAGGAGAGAGAGAGAGAAGAGAGAGAGAGAGAGAGAGAGAGAGAGAGAGAGAGAGAGAGAGAGAGAGAGAGAGAGAGAGAGAGAGAGAGAGAGAGAGAGAGAGGTAGTGGGGTGGGTAGTGTTCTTGTGTTCACAGAATCTTAATAAAGAATGGGGTCAGGTCAACTTTTTCCGAGCACCATCTGTTTTGATAGACATGTTGACATTTCCATTGTATTCAAAGAACAGAAAAATAGGAGATGGGACTCCTGAGAATGAGGCTGAATGGGTCATGAGGAGATGTCTGCTTTGTAATTAACAACACTTTCAAGGAAGAAAGAAAATCTACATATGAGTTATGTCTCTGGGGAGACCTTGTATACAAATTAGGCTGTTGTGTTTTTAAAACAAAAAGTCAGTGCAGCCGCTTCAAGGTTGTTTTTTCTTGTCACTTGCAAAATAAAGCAAACCGATTTCTGACCCTGGGTCATAAAAGGTTCGGAACGACACTAACATCTTGCCAACATGCTCAAGTACCGCCTGCTAATTGCTAGCTTGTCAACAGTTGGCAGACCTCTATCTCATCACTCACAGCGCTCCTTTCGGCCAGGAACGCTTCGTCTGAAATGTGTGGGGTCTGACTGGTTAGTGCAGTGCACAGATAGTACTTCAACTCTCACATATACTGTATTCATAATTCATAACAAACTGTATTTTGACTTCAAGCAGAACCCGGGCCATGAAAAAAATAAATACGCTCAGACGAATATTTAGACATATTATACTGATTATAAAATCAAGTGAATACATATCTGAGTGATGCAGACAGCATCTGTCTATTACCCCTGTGGTATATGGCTTCTGCTTCCTACTACTATACCGGCACGGTCTGTTGAAAGGAACCTGTCAACCTTCAAAAAAGATTTGCAAGGTGACAGCCCATTAAGTGAGCTGGGTAATTAATGAATTAATCTTCAAGCTCGATGGCACACATTCACTCACTCCCAATTGTTCTCGGGCTGAAGCCGAATTAGATTGTCTGAACAAGACAAAAGGAGAGCGAATCCAAGTGGGATTCGGAGGAAAACCAGGAATAATTCAAGACGGAGCATGGAAGCGTGCTTGGTATTCCTGCCTTGATGCTTGTCTCTTGCAAACAGAGGGAGAAAAAAATAGAAGACAGAGGATGAAAGAAAAAAAAAAAAACTCCTACTCGCAAAGACTTCTCTGCACATTGACGCCTGAAACAATTAGCACCGTTTTCAACTTTCCCTCACTCACACAAATTTAGTGACATAAAGGTCATTTGAAATGAATTTAAAAGCCTAAAAGAAATCACTCAGGGATGTAATTGAGAAAAGGGCCTATGCATGATAAGTATTGTAAGAGAGTTTCTGTACTCTGTTTCTTTCCAGGGAGAGCTGATAAGCCCTGAATGTTAAACACCTCGGGCCGATGCAGATTTCAGCTTCCAGGTACATTTAAAGCTGGCGGCTAGCGAGTGGCCATTTGCATGAGACGTTATCACATCAGAGTTCATCCCCGGCTCTGCCTTAAACAAAACATCGTCAGTCACCGCTCAGTACATTTCATTAAACAAAATGCACTTGGGCTTTATTATAAATTAAATTCATCCAGTCAATAAAAAATCCAGTTTATTTGCAAACCAACACATTTTCGATCGTGCACTCTCACCCTCTGTGCATCTGGCTGACTGGCTGAAGGGCAATGTCGCAGGCACTGGGGTACGGGTCGGAAGTGACACATCTGTGATAAAGCACCAAGCCCGACAAAACAAACAGTGCCGAGATAAGCGCACAACCGGTGAGACGCAAGGTACACAAAGCGAAAATTGATCAGAAAGAAAGCGTTTCCTCGTCTCGTAGCACGGCGGCTGCCTAACAAAGAGCCGCAGGACTAACCGCAATGGCGGGATAATCGTACATCATGCCAGCGCACACGCAGCGGCTGACAAAGATCCATGGCGATACATGAGAACTGTCTGGTGAGGAGTGCAGAGATGTGAGATGCAACAGTAATGCCTGCAATTACCCAATCACACAGGTTAGCCAACAATGGGACCGTGTTCTGGATGTTGTGAACCAGTGCTACCAGACACTTTTAGTCTGGGAGATGCTAGAAAGGCGTTAAAGCTTTTAAAAAAAAGAAAAAAGTATGAATCTCGGAGCAGCTTAATTTTAAAAGTCTGAATGTCAAAAATGACCTGTACTATTAGACACACAAGCTACCTCATGACACACATAGGGACAGCCTGTAGCCTAGTGGCTAAGGTACGTGACTGGGTCCCGGAGGGTTGGTGGTTCAAGCCCTGGAGTAGCCACAATAATCCGAACAGCTGTTGGGCCTTTGAGCCAGCCCCACAGTACTCCAGGGGGGATTGTCCCCTGCTGTCTAATTAACTGTAAGTCACTGTAAGCACTGATAGCAAGTCATATGTCAATTGACCAAATATTGTGTGTAATTTAGATATTGCGTGTACACGCGCTGTTTAGGTCGTTTGCCATTGATTTGGCTGTAATGGATGAATGCTTTCGAAAATCAAAAATCCATTGAAGCTTGGTCCAAAGCTTATCTATGACACATCTTATCTTTGGCATCTTCTAAAGTATCCCCTGACATAAGAAGCACTTTTATTAAGAGAAACACATCAACACAACAAGAAAATAAGTTATTTTTTTAGAGTCCATTTACCAAGTTTGGTATCAACACATCAACGTGTTGCAGAGATTTGCCCTCACTTCCAGTTTGACAGCTTCAATTTCAATTGGCTATACTGAACAAACAATTTCGAAAATCAAATATCCATCTGATGCCTTTTGAGCGGCCTGGGCAAACTTTGTGGCCTGTGAAATTTGTTTAATCCTTTTGATAAAATCTATTATGGCGGCAACATCAATGAGGGTGACATGAAAAGTTGCCATTTCTCGGCTTTGGGACCTCTCACGGTATCACCAGACATGATGGTTATTTTTGTAAGCAAACACATCGACAATTATTGGGCAAAACGCATTTTAGCCTATTGCAGTGCCCCCCAAATGCTTTTTTGCACGTCCTCAGGAAGGCCTGCTGAGTCTATGTACCAAGTTTAGTGTTGATACATCAAAGCATTGCTAAAATATATGTTGACGTCCTGTTTAGCAACTTCGCCGCCAATTTTGATTGGCTGTGACCAACGAACGATTTCGAAAATAAAAAAAACATCTGATAACTTTTGTGAGGCTTGGTCTGATCATCTGTGCCAAATTTGGTGAAGATTTGACGAAATCTGTGGCCTGTGAAACTTTTTCAGAAAATCTAAAACGGCGGAAATTGACGTGAATGGGTTGAACACTATAGCACTTGAGGTGGAGACATGAATCTTGGTGAAAAGAATCATGGGACTGTCCTCAATCAGTGTACCGAATTTCTAAACTTTTTCCCCTAGCCAGAAGAAAAAGATGATGATGAAAAGGTATAAAAACACACTGTGTGTCTACGCAGCTTCACTGCTTGGCCCCCAATAACAAATTCATTATTTTATTTTTGCATTCAAACAAGCAGGCATCTGAGATGTGCAAGAGGGAAGCGGATGGCAAAAAAAAAAAAAAAAAAGTGGAAAAACACTTGCAGCACTGCTGTTTGAAATCTATAACGCAGAAAAAAATGAGAAAACAAAATTCCCATTAGAATGCCATCAATCAATCGACAGTGCGGCCTAGTTTTGGTCTAAATTATACCAGCATCCTTCCGTCACTGGGGGTTATTATAAAGGGAAGAGAGGTGGATTGGTACAGTTTGGTGTGTGCTAAGAGGACAATATTAAGCTCATTTGTAAGTGTTTCTCTAGCAAACAAGGAGGCCTCTGCCGCTTCCCATGCATAAATAATGAGATTGGATCTTAATCACCCTATCAGCACCTGCGTGACAGGGGTGACACACTTACGCGTGGCGCAGAATGAATAATAGATTCAATTACATGATTCAATTATAATTACATGGTTTGTCACATTGTTCTGAGATACAACACGATTCGTGGGGGATTTTGTTTTTCTTTCTTCGCAGACTTGAAGAGAAAACTTACAGATTGCTCAAATTAATTAACAGATAATTAAGAGAAGCAGCATGGTTAAAGAGAGAGAGACTATCTTTATCTTTCGGAGGTGAAACAAATCTGATTTGAGCGAGGCTGTTATTTTATTCGCTGTGAGAGGAGAGGAAGGAAGGCTGTGCAGAAACACAAAGCGCACCCTTATTAACCTCCCTTCAGGCGCGCAGAAGCAAGATAATCACCCCTCTAGCGTGTACGGGAAAACGGCTGCCTGGCACCTGCATGTGAGACACTCGCTAAACAATCCCAGGTCTTAAAAGTTGAAAAAAAGTAGCAAAGAAAATGAAAAGTGCTAGGTGCTGCCTCTTGTTGCTGAAAATTGCTATATATTACCTCATCTCTCGGTTTTCAAAGTCATGCGATCGACACCGAGTGTAACAAGAGCACTTCTCCACCGCTGATGATACTTCTTGAAACATATATCCCCTTGTAAGATAGAAGACTTTATTGAACCATGTGGGGTAATTTGTCCTCTGCATTTGACCCATCCTAGTTACACAGCCACAGTGCAGCGCCCAGAGACTGAGCCAGTTCTGAGGCCAGTGCCTTGGTCAAGGGCAATGGCAAGAGTCCCCCTAACTCGCAGATAGGATCTTACTGGCTGGGATTAGAACCTAGAACCTAGAACCTCTCTCTTGCGAGGCAACAATGCTAACCACTCCGTGAGCTGTGCTTGCCACAGAGCAGTCCACTGCATTGTGGGAGTGAGGCATCATCGCCCCCCATAGTACAAGGAGCCATCACTCCCTCATGAGAACCATTTCAATTTAATTGCATTCTGTAGCAACACAAGGGATTTGGTTCAGGCCAGGGAGTCCTCAATAGGGCACGACAGCGCCACCAATTTCTGGGTTCATTAAGGCTTATCGCATCGTTAGCGACCGCTTCTGCATCCAACTCCCTCCTGGTGTAACATTGAGGTTTGGAGGGGGGGTACAAGTACTTTCCACATATAGGTATCTTACCACTGTAGCAGCACAGACAACAGAGAGCACCTACACCAAACCGAGCATCTGCCCTGAGAGACTAGCTTCCAGAACATTCACCCTCCTCTCCATTAAGCCAGCTGCACCCAAGCACCGCTCAGGAAAAGAATGAATAACACTCAATGCAGGGGGATGAACCTTCTCGGAACCTCAGGCATAAACCATCATCGCTATTTTCTCTTTTGCAGGAAAGACACCTGCCGAATTAGGACTCTACACCGGGGCAGGCTTTTTGTTCTTGCTTTATGCTCCCCCTGGCTCCACCCATCAGTTAGAAGAATTCCCTTCTGTGTGAGAATTGCTAATGCACTAAAAGGTTCTCATCACAGAAAGTCGATAAGTTGAGCATATACTGTATTATATTGTTCTGCTGGCAACACAGCCATCAACTGCAGCCATTTGGAAAACACCGATAACATCTGCTTTGAATGATTGTCCCAATTATGTTCAGAAAAAGTGCAGAAAAGGTTCATTGCGAGGCTCGGAAAATACAAGAGCACCATTGTTTAGAGCGAGATTGTGTTTAACTGGAATTATATTTTAGTTAAGGATCTTGGCTTGCACTTGGTTTTAAAATAAAAAGGGCCGTGTACGCATCACTAACCAAACATAAGTCTTGCATGTATTTGCAACGAGCCACTTCGGACTGCAACAATTACGCAGTTGTGTCCCAAGTATGCTGCTGGAAAATGTTGTGATGAAACACTTCACTCTCTGGCAAAAACGGTCCGAGTCGAAGCCCAGATGCGATGATTTGCGAGATGTAATTATAAAGGAAACCGTTTTGCATTTGTCTCCAATTCCTCTTGATAGAAAGCACAGATCCAGCTGTCAGACCATACTGAAGCACAAATTAATTGCACAATTAAGATGTTCAATGCTTGGCAGATATCGTTCCTAATGGATCTGTGACAACCCAGATATAATCATAAAAGGGAATTTAATGTACTGTTTAATTACACCTCTGTGCAATATAGGCATTGCAGGATCTATAAGCCTGTTGCCCAATCAGCTCCGAAAGGAAAAACGCATGCATACGGGAGGAATCAGGGAACAGCCTGTTCACAACAAAAACATGCTTTGGTTCACTGACGTACTGAACTACCCTCCTAACACATGGGCCCATTGAAATTATTTTTGTGAGATATTGGGCCTTAAACCAATACTTTCTGTTACATGCCAAGATTTGTAATTTGCTTTCATTTTCACTCTGCAAAAAAAAGTCCGTCTGAACAAGCATTTTTAATTAGTCTTGTAATGAGACTTAAATCATATTTTTTTTCCCTTAAGTAGAACAAATTAGCATGCTTTAAGTTGTTTTTTGCTTGACAAGGGAAATTGCTTTATCCTACTGGCAAACTTATCTTACTTAGCAAAAAAGACATGGAAATAAGATTTTAAGTGCCAACCCTAAAATACTAATTTTAGTTTTTTGCAGCGCAATGTAACTGCATCTTCAGCATTGTGGAAGGTATGCGCAATATTAAAGTTTATATGCGTGCATATGTATGTATATGTTGTGCATGTATGCCGGTAGTACATATAGCAATATGGCCTTAAAGGGAAATAAGATCAGGGATATGATTGTAAAGGATTCATACCAAAGATGCAGTGAGAATTGCATTTTCAGTATGAACAAAAAGCAGCAAACGGAGCACATCCATGGAAGCTTGTGTGGATACCCTTGATTTAAACAATCAATCAAAGAAGATGGGCTTAAAGCACACACGGCCAGAGCCAGGCCCCTCCCTGGGGTCTGTAAAACAAACACAGCCAGCCAGTGCATTGCCATTTAACCCTCGGTGGAAGTGACTGAAGACCGCAGCGTTTCATCGCATGCTGTGAATGTGAACAGCGTCAATGGCTGTGTCTCAGATTGACTACTTTTGGACTAGCTAGTGCGTAAATCAATCACAGAAGTTAATGATCACGTGATGAAGTGTGTCCCAAACACAAGTATAAAACTGGCAAGTGCACATCAAATTCATCGAAAGTTTTCTTCTTGTACTTTGTAGAAAATGCTTCAGAAAATGCTTCGAAATTTAAATATTCAATGAAATACATTGGCATATAGCATATAGCTACATATGCTAGCGAATGTCACTGACTACAAATGACTAACGTTAGCTACAAATACCACATTTCCTCTCATCTTAACCTTAACATACATAGTGCTAAGCATTTTTAGTTTTTTTAGTTTATGAAGAAAACAATACCAGTGAGCTAGCTAACAGATTTCAGTCATCGCAGCTAGTCTAACCTGCACCGGATGCGTTTCTTGCTATGGTCAGAAGAGTCATCGTTATAGTACAAGTGCCATCTCAAATTACAATAACAATAACAGATTGCATGTTCTTGTATTCTAAGTAGATATGCAGGTGTACTTGTAAGTTAAGCGTATAAGAACAGGAGAGCACAAGTACACAAGTGAGCAATTTGAGACAGCCAAATTACATCGATTGGGTAGGGATTAGGTTTCCAGGTTACCCACAGCTCCCTTTGGCGTGAGACAAACCAAGTGAAGGCCTCATAAGTTACACAGGACCAGCATGCACTGGGGAGACTTGAGGAAGACAGGCTGAAGGAGTTGCCCAAGCTTGCGATTTTTGACAATTTAATTTGCTTATGACAGCCATGAGCAAGAATGGCCTATATCAGAGGTGGGGTTATTGCTGAAACTTCAGCATGGTGTTCAATATCAATTCTTCTCTAATGGGTGTCGTCCTGGGTGTAACAGGAAGGGTAGCTCTGAATGTTGTCGGGAAGAGGAGGGTGTAGTTCTGAGTGGCTCCTCTAAGAGAGTGTAGTTTTGAGTGCTGTCACAAACAGGCGTCTCTAAAAGCAGGGTGTAGTGCCGAGTGCGGCCTCTAGGGGTGCTGTCCCGAAAAGGGTGCGAGGGCAAGCGACTCTTACCGAATCTCGGCGGAACTGCATCTGCGGTAGCTCTGCGCTCTAGGAGAGGGTAGAAATAAAGGAAATGACAAAGGCAAGAGGAGGAGAAAACACGTTCCTAACCAGCATGCGTGCACGTGCGCATGAGGTGCGGCCGTGGCATTAAAAACTGGTACACAGCACATCCATTAGACACCCGTCATTGAAAGCTATCAGATACAGCTCCTTCTCTTGAACGGGAAGCGGGTTATCTTCAGCCTTTCGGCGCCGGCGAAAATTGGCCACTCTCGTTATACATCATCACAAGAACATCTTTTAAGGCATGCACAACGGTTAGTCATTTCTCTGGGCCGGCAGGACCGGCGGACCGTGAAGCAGAGTTATTTATCGGAGGGAGGCGAGAACGCAATCTTCGCTCGTGGGCCGGGTCGGCGGGCGTCGAGGGGCCGGCTGGACGTGCGTGGCGGGCCAACGCACCACCGCGCACGGAGGGAAAGCCAATGGGAGAGCCGTGCCGGGGTGGAGAGGGGGGGGGCTCGGCCTGGCTGTGGGTTTTTTACATTGGAATGAGGCACGTGTGTGTGTGTGTGTGTGTGTGCGCGTGTGTGTGCGTGTGTGTTTGAGGATGCGAATGCAAATGTGCATGCGTATGCGTTCCTATTTTGCACAGTCACACGGTCACTTCCATTGTGTGTTTGTGTGTGAGAACGTCCAATAGGTGCACATGTGTATGTACGCGTGTGCATGTTACTTTCACACACTCACATGGTCGTTCCCAATGTGTGTATATGTGTGTGTGTGTGTGTGTGTGTGTCTGTGCATGTGCATGCGCATGCGCGTACATGCGAGGGCGCACGTTCCTCTCTCACACACGCATGCTCAGACGCGGTGTTTCCCGGCAGCACCTGTTGTTGGCGTTACAGTAATTGTGTCTGAGGCCATGCATTATTCAGCAGGCCCAGACGCTCCCTGTGCGCCCACGCCGGGTCCATGGCGGGGGGGGGGCAACACTGCACCTGGTGCAGGCAAGGCGTCTCCCCGGGACCCCTGTTTTTATTTATCGCTCTTCTGCGGTTCTGCCTCAGATCCTTATCTCATCCCCCCTTCCCTCCCTCCCTCTGTCACTCCCTGCCTTTCTCTCTTATCTCCCGTTCTTCCTTCATCTTCCTCGCTCTATCTCGCCCTTTCTCCATCTCGTACTCTTCCTTATCTCTCGCTCTCTCTCCGTCTCCCGTGCTCTTCACCTCCCTCTCTTTTCTTTTCTGCCTCGTTCCCCCACTCTTTCACCACCCTCTCTCCCTCTGTTTCCGGTTCTCTCTCACTCCCTCGGTCTCTCTATAATGACAGATGAAAGTGAAGTGAAGAGATTTAGATTTATAAGTGATTTATATGGCAAAAATGAACCAATCATGACAACCATGGCAACAAATGTGTTTCATGCAAAAGAAAAGAAAAG
Organism: Conger conger; assembly: GCF_963514075.1. Classification (NCBI taxonomy): domain Eukaryota; kingdom Metazoa; phylum Chordata; class Actinopteri; order Anguilliformes; family Congridae; genus Conger; species Conger conger. The sequence goes on along the minus strand of NC_083763.1, from coordinate 25,647,958 downwards.
AAAACTAATGAACAACATTCAGGAATAAATGTCAGGTGTTTATTCACTTGTTAAAGGCAACCTGCAGTGCAAGGCCAGGTTTAAAAAAAATTATCGGATTTTAGTCACAAAAGACCTTTACCATTGTGTATAAATGAGCACACTGGGAATCTGTACAGCTACATATGAACACCCCTAATGCGTTATTCAGAGCTCTGAGTGGGGGGCGGAAGCGTGTGACTCCGCCCCTGCTGTTTTTGATTGGGCCCTGGGAGGTTTGGTCCAGGCCGGAGGCCCCCCTACCGGGGATTGACGCAGATTAGCGGTGAAGGGCGAGGGCACGCGCTCCGCCCCCGAAGAGCTGAAACTCCACTCCGCGCATCCTTCACCTGTTTCAGCGAAGCGGGCCGGCACCCCGCCCTCGCCAGCTTTCTCATAGATCCGCAAAGGACGCAGCCCCATTGATCCAAATTCTTCAGCGTCTTTAGGGCCCCACGGTAAAGCCTGAGAGCTATATTATCCGAGAGCGAGGGTTAGGGTCGGGGCTTCCGGGCTAATTTTTCCTGGGGTCTCTTCTGAATCTCAATAGAGCCGGGTAAAGGTTATTTGTAATGCGCCTGTCAATAAGTCCACTTCATCCGTCGGGCTACTCCGGTCTGATTGCTCTCCGGAAAATGCCTGCGATTCCCCAGGCGGTCGACCGCGAGGCGTGGGGCTTTACGGGTAATCAAACGCGGAAAAAAAGGGAAAATAATTGCTCGAGGATGAACATGACAATGAACCTTTTCGCTTCGATCGCACGACGGTAAGATTAGCCAAGTCAGGAGTAGCTAAACAGAGTAGCGAAAATACGTCTGTGTCGTCCCTCGCAATTACACAGCCCTAATCGCGACGGCAATGGTAAAAGCCATCAAACGAAGCCCGAGAAGTCGAAACAGACCTTCGGCAGCATATTTATTTACAGCAGGCGGCACCTAAAAATATGTTTCGTCACATTTATGACAGTGGGGCATCTTGGGTAACTCACGGCGTCGTTTTTGATTTAAAACTGCCGTTCGTAGGCTAGGCCTGACGTCGCTCCAATAACGAGAACCCCCCCCCCCCCCCCCCACACCCTACTGTCCAATGTGCGACAGCCAGGGCAATAACCCATCTCTGTATCCACAACGGTTTATTTGCAATAACTGTCACCGTCAGAGCAGTGGCCCTGTAATCTCATTTTTATGAACATCCTTGTATGGATTATTGAGATCCTCTAATGCCTGTGTCAGCGCAGGAAAGAAAAAAACTGCCCCGCATGTTAATATGACAACGGGAGTAATGAAGCTTTACCCCGCGCACTCCCCGGTCATAAACTTTGAGGGATTCGGAGGGAAGGGGAGATCTGATTAGAACTGTATTTCCATGATGGGTTTTTAATCTAGTTGCGTGCGTCGAACGCAGGACAAGCAGACACGTTTGGAGATAAACACTCCTGATTCTTTGGGCTGAGTTTACGAGGATTTACGAAGAATAATGCATGAATAAAAAACAATATTTTGCTCGTGTTCATTTGAATTTCTAAGAAAAATTGACAAACAGTCGTGTTTGTTGGTGACCACGAGTCCTATTAATTTCATATAAAACATATATAGCAAACTGTATATAATGATAGTTTTATTATATTTCACAAACCTTTTTTTCATCTGATGTACTTATTGGCCAAGGCTGCTGTTATTCTTGTTTCTCCGTGTGTGTGTGTCTGTGTGTGCGCGCGTGTGTGTGTGTATGTGTAGGCGTATTAGTGCTGTCACTTGATTATATGTTTGAATCCCAATTAATCTCACAATTTTCTTAATTACAATGAATCGCTATATTTTTATCAGTATTATATTATGATTTGAGTGAGCTAAACAATAAGATAAGTAGGACTTGAAGTAACATACAGTAATTGTGGTTTTTAATGATACACCTCCGCACCTTTCTATGTTTTACAGTGTGGTCACAACACAAGCAGCTGCTCCAAAATGAAATTTAAAATTAAACTGGCAGCATTTAATTAAATGAATGTGGTGTACTAATGTTTTAAATTGACTCTTAATATTATTTAGCATTATAAGTAAATGCTAAAGAACTGTGAGATAATGAACACAACCGTGTTCAAAATGGTATGCTGTATCAAGATACTGTATGGCAAATGCGGTGATGTGCACAATGAAAGTAATATTATTAATTATTGAAAAATAATTGAAAAGAAATACAGTGGTTAGAGATAGGCTGCTTGATAGGAAATCTCATTATAGATTCACACTTATGGAAACCGCCAGTCAAAATAAGGACATGTGATGAACTGCACTGAAAAAAGTTGAACACATTAATAATTAACAATGAATTGCATTAGCGCAGTAACTTTTATGACCCTCAATCAGTAAAAGTCAGCGATAATGCAAATTCGGATAATAACACGATCATTGTTCGGCACCCGTCGAAGTCCAGTGTTACAGCATTCTAGACTTTAAAAGGAATCAACAGTGGGCGGGCTACTCTAGAAAATGTCTTTAGAAAATGATCACAGTGCTTAGGTTATGGAGTTTACTGTTATTGCAAAGACGTTTATTACAAGTAAAAGTTCCTAAATGCACCCAGCTCTCCTTTAGTATGGTAATTGATACTACACTATCTCTGTACAGTATTAGTAAACCAAAGCAATCTAATTTCTAGCAATGTTTGATTACATTTGTAACATGCATGTCTTGTTTGTAATCATCAATAATTTCCTTTTAGCATCTGTTTGTACACAAGTAGCCTATGTGTGTATGAAGTTAACAGCCCTCAAAAGCAGTTTTTCTGACTTAAAATGGAATAGTGGAAGAGAATTTATTTCACGTAGCCTAAGAGTATTTCGATTTAGACCTTACGGTAAAAAAATACAGTGTGCTAATGAGTGAAAACGTTTTCCTCGCTATTTCACACAGGAAGACCGACTGAAAGAATATTATTTTTCATTAACCTCGCAATAACACAACCCTGTATTATACGCGAATTACGTTTCTGGACCCTGCTTATCACATAATGGGAAGGTTGTACTGTGTGTGCATAAAATATATAATAGTATATAATTGCTGTAATAGCCTTGTAAGTCACTCAACGAAACAGCGGAACGAATGAACGAATGAGTTGTAGAATTAATAATTCATCCACGCAGCCTTGTCCAAAATAAACACAGATGTATACTCCGAAGAGAGACAGAGTGCTACAGAAGGGAGACAATTTTGTAGGTTCTCCGCTTTGCCTGCCAGATTGAATCCAAGCCTCTTGCACATCCAGGACCATAACTCACTCACTCAGCGGCGATTTCAGGTGAAGGGAAGAGAGCCGACAGCCCACCTCCCGCTGCCAACGCATTAGCACTAGCCGCTAACCGAGAGGCTTCGCTCGTACGGAAAAAGCCACACTGCGCCAGATCCCCCGAAACTGAAAACCATAAAGCAGAGCCCTCGCCGTTAAAGACGAGGCGCAGTGTCGGGCAGGGAGCCTCGCTCCGTACGAGGCCGCTCTCTCCACCATCTGCCGCTCCGACACTAAAATCACCCCAGTGTGCCCGAGAAAAAATAGTGCTGCCGTCAGGGGCGGAAGGCTATGAGCGGGAACATCAGGTAAAATGTGTGACGCGTTCGCTAATGCGTACTGGCGCTTGAAGTGTGGGGTTTATTCTTCAGCAACATTCAAACCACTAATGGCAGTCAACTGACTGAAATATATAATAAATGAGACGCAAAAATGAGATTGATGATAATGAGATTGAATTTGGAATATAGAATGTGCATTGGAAAATGTCCATGATGTGTCTGTGTGACTCTAATGAAAGAGACCTGGAGTGATACATTTCATGTTAAAATAATTGAGAAATTCACTGATTAAAATGTATATAAAGAAAATTTGGCCATGGATATACAAACATGTTGGAAAAAAATGAAATCAACAAATGCAAAATTCCAGACATTTTATCTGCGCAGATATGCTTATTTGAGACGAGTCAAGAACTGGTGCTTGTGTGTAAGTTGGTGTGTATGTGTGCGTGTGTGTGTGTGTATGTATGTATGTATAAGTTAGTGTGTGTGCGTGAGTGCGTGCATGTGTGTGTGTGTGTGTGTGTACGTGTGCATGGTGTAACACTGTAACACTGACTCCTCTGAGCCAGGATTCTCAGACAGAAAAGAGATCTCACCACTTCTCGAGGCAGGAAGGCATCCTCTTGCCGGAGCACCACCAGGCCGACGGTGCCGCCCATCGGCGTGCTCCTGAGGAGAGCGACTACTTCCTCCTGCGTCCTCCCATTCAGGTCCACCCCGTTCACCTGGAACAGTGGTTTACATATGACCGTACTGCCTAACGCTAACCTTTCTGTGTTCTCTATGGGGCAGCCTGTAGCCTAGTGGTTAAGTCTGGGACCCAGACGGTTTGTGGTTCAAGCCCCCGGTGTAGCCACTATAAGATATGCACAGCTGCTGAGCCCTTCAACAAGGCCCTTAACCCTGTATTGCTCAAGGGATTGTCCCCTGCTTAGTCTAATCAACTCTGCTTTGGATAAAAGCAGCAGCTAAATAACAAATTATTATTATTATTATTATCCTCCCGTTCAGGTCCACCCAGTTAACCTGGAAACAGGGAGACTGTCATACAGGGTTTACACAAGACCGTACTGCAACTTGACTGCATTACATACACCCTGAATGGGCAACATCCCACAACCAAGTAACAGTCATCATACTGAATATCCACATCACTGTCAATTTCTCATTGTTCAAATAAGGGACTGGATTTTACAGCACTATTCCAGAATGAGGGTCATTACAGTGATAGCATTAAGCATTGAGTTTGCCATTAAATTTACATGCAAAGCCATAACAATATTCCCCTCTCAAAAAATGTAATAAAAATAGAAAAGCAACATTGGCATGCGGTATCCGTATCGCATTTATATGAAACTATTTATGGCAAAAGATCATTGTGTGAAATCCCGAGGCCAGCTGACTTAATTGCAGAGCGGGTTCAATTCTTCAATAAATTTGATTCCCTTGACCAATGACTCATAGTGCCACAGTTCATAATGCAACGCGTCACCCTTTGTGAGACGAGCAGGCTGGGCCAAGCCGATGACTGAAATCCCACAGAGCTATAAAACACTAATTTAATGCCCAACATGCAGGTGTTAGAGCTCAACAGCATTTACCGCGACCGCCATTGTGTGGCTTTTTGTGCTTGTTGGGAGGCTTCAGGAGGTACCATTGTTGTTGACCTGCCCTTGTTTCAGTAGCTGGGCATGAACACAAGTTTCCTCAGAAAGCCATTTTTATCTCACTCCAGATGCAGAAGCAGAGTGGTGGCAGGGCAGAAACAATGGCCTTTTCAACAATCCGATACCCCTGGCGGATTCGCGGGGAGGAGGAAGCTGGCCGAAGAATGAACAGTAGCAGGAAATCCTGAGTGCCATGTATTAAGTCCGAGAGCCGCCATTGTGGCTCTCAGAGGGAGGGGGCGAGCGGTTATTCGGCACAAGGGACAGGCCCGGCTGCTCTGGGTTTCTGGACGGCCCATCGTGGGAGCCTGCAGAAGAGGAAACCGTGGGTCGGGCGGGCGTAAACCCCGCTGAAGCGCTTCCGCACTCACCTCAAGCAGCCGGTCGCCTGCTTTTAGGCGGCCATCTTGGATCGCTGCACCCCGCGGCAGGATGTTCTTCACGTATATGGGAGCCGAGCCGCCGATTGGGACATCGCGGGACGTGATGCTGAAGCCCAGGCCTTCTGGACCTTTTGGAGAGACGGGGGGGAAATAAAAACAATTAAAAATAAATAAGTGCAAAAGGTAATAAGTATTGCATATGGCTACTGCAACAGATATGACAACAGGCTTTTTCGAAATTTCGGTCTCAAGCAGACCAGTTGTTACCATGACCGAAACGATCTCAAAATGACAGCACGGTTTCAACTTTTATTACATTTTTTAGTGAGTGAGAACCAGTCAGATGGAAAACGGGTCTACACTAACATTATGTCCGAGGAGCAAAGTAAAAATTAGGAGAACACTAATGCATCCGAATTCGGAGCATTATGCGCCCCCTAAATTGTTGTTGCAGTTAAGACCCATCAATTTCCAGGAGCAAATGCCCCTAAAATGGGAGCACTGTAGAGCCCTGCAGAAACAACTATTATTAAATGAGTCCATTTCTGATTAATGTGTAAATCTCAGCATCGGCTGTTTGAGATTGTCAGGTTTTTCTTGATGTGGAAAAAGGTTTTATCCATTCCAGGAAATCATCATAATTCACCGTACGGACCAAATGTGTGTAAATGGAGTGCGATTCAGTGCCATTCACAGCGGCCCTGCTGTAGCCGCAGACCCAATTGCCGAATTTAGCTGAAACTCCCGTATTACCGGCGAGCCTGCAAAGTGCGTTTTAAGGCAGCTCTCAATTTGGCCGCACCCCGGAGTCCCGTAATGGTCCTAATAAAGAGAAGAAAAACCTCCCGCAGCCTTCAAACCCCTGGAATTAGAGGGTTTGATACAGATATACATCACACAAATTGAACTTCATTGTGTTCGCAGACAACATTTCTGAATCCCAGAAAACAACGTTAAAGGGTCCGGGGCATTAGCTCCGCCAAGCAATTTGCGCAAAAGTTCAGAAAATGACCTTTTTGGACTGGCAAATGAATATCAATCGCCGTCTGGGGAAGGGCGATGGGCTCAGTAATGGGGCGAAATCCTGGCAGCCTGACCTTCTGCACTGACCCGCCTCACCCCTCCCAGAGAAAGGCAGGCCAGATGAGAGCCACGGTTAACGGAGGGGAGGCGCTGGTTGCCTGTTTTTGAAATAGAGGCCACTTAAGAGTTGCCTATAGAGTACCCAAGAGGACACGCAATCTATTTATATTACGGTCCACTCGAGGCAAGGCCTTTGCGTGGTGTTGGCTTTTTACATGTATTTGTCGTGCCTATTGGAGCATGTCGGATACTAATATCTGATTGCCCTATTACTGCATGTGCTCGAAGGCCACCCGTGCCCCTCTGAAAACAATCCCTCAATCGAGTGACCCTGAAATGCGACCCCCCGTCCCGTTCACTAACAGCATATAGGCCGCGCATTAACAATGCAAGCGCAAGCCGAAGGCTGAACCACCGCAACAACCAAGCCGTTCAACCAAGCCCTCGAAACGAAAATGGCAGAGGTGGGTTCAAGTTAATAAAAGAACGACTTTGAATAGTTTGGTGAAAATGAAGTTTCGTCATTAAAAAGGAAATGGATTGTACTTTCCTGCCTATGCGGCATAACAGCCGGCTAATGAAAGCGCCTCGGTACGAGGATTACGGCACGCCGTCTTCCGCTTTTAATAGAGTTCACTAAACTCTATCAAATACTAATAACGCCGTCCGATGGCGCTTCCCGGCGCTTCTGATGTTCGGGGATATCCAGTTACACAGATCGCGAGAAGCTAATTTGGCAGGCTGCGCAATTTTATATTTGTCTTTTTTTTTTCGAATCAATTAGGTGACGAGAAACCGCGGCCTGCCTTAAATAACTGCGAGTGCCAATTTCGCAGAGCAAAGACCCCCTCGCTGAAAGCAGATGGAGAGGCCCACCCGGGAGCCTGTTTGCCCAGTTCCCCGGGAGGGCCCCAGTCGCCGGGTTTACAAAACCCTGTGCCCTCGTCTCAGACAGGGGGTAATTAGCGAAATCAAACCCCATCACATTATAAGATTCCATCACTAATGGTCTCCAATCAGGTAATTAGGAGAATGCACCTCTAATAGCCTGCCATTAATTAATTTATGGAAGTCTGATTCCTTTTTTTGGAAACGCAAGCGCTGGGATAAAAGCGATTGTATCCTCTTTTGGATTATTTGAAATCCCAGTGCCAATAAGCCAATTAAATATCCGCCATGAACAAATGTACTAAGTTTTAAATGGCACAGCATTTTTCTCCAGAATTTAAATGGAATGCGTTCTTTTAGTCCCCCCTGTATATTTGATTAAGGCAGGTCTGCTAATTTCCTTGCGGGGAAAATACTGTGGGCCGCCCGTGTCCCCTCAGACTCGTTTGAGGGTGGCAAGATATAAACAATATAAATGAGTTTGTCATACGCCTCCACCACCAGCAGGTCACAGAGCAGAGGCTATGAGGGAGGCACTGCTAAGTCCGTTAGCATAAGCAGAGCCGTGCCAATAGCAGCTAGCGTACTGGAAGAGACCAAGTCGTATTTATGTCAACAATAAACTATTAGAAAAAATTCAGATAAACTGGGTCAAAAGTTGCAGAGCTAACCACGTTTCAATGTGTTCCCCAACTTGTCAGATTTATTAGATGGCAGCAATAAGCCAGCGACGGTCAAGGCTACATGTTTCAGCACCTAAGGAATAAAAGCAGCGACAAATAAAGAAATAAGGAAATTCATTCTGACAAGGGAGTAACTCCAAATTAATGGGAGCGCTGTCGGTTGCTTCGTAAAAACATGAAGTAAAATAAACAAACCAAATTCCTAACATTATGTTCTCTGTGGAGTGTAATGGAGAAGGAGCTGCCAGTTGTGAGGTCCAGAACCGGAACCGGGACTGAAAGCTTGTGATTCACGGTCGGGTTAGCAGCGCCAACCCCCCCCCCTCCCATCCGAGTGCGAAACGCGGTCACGGTACAGTATTTACGAGAACGGGGCTAAACCACGGCGGAGGGTGACATTTAGGAGATCGTGGCGTGTCGTTACGGTGACAGGTAACGCTTAAGCGGAGAGCTCTCAGCTCCAGAGCCTCTTTGTGATTGCGGGGCCCGGCTGGCGGGCACTCGACATCTACCTGACGAGCCCAAGCCCGCCGAACGTCAAGCACCTCCGCCAAACGTTCCTACCGCTTTTGTCCCAGAGTCCCCCCCCCCGTTCTACCCATTCAGAGGCACTCAGCAGGATAACGCTCGCTCAATTTTCTCTAAAACCGCGCAAGCAAGTCTCCGCAGCGCTCCGCGTTTCCTCGCTTTGAAAACGGTGATGCGAGGCGATGGATGAGCCGGAGCGGCGGATGACAGGGAGAGGCCGGGAAAACTTTCAGGAAGTGTGTCGCGTGGAATTTCTTAACTGTCACTCTTCTGTCAAGCGGTTGTTCCGTCTTCCGCTGCGCTACGCTATGTGAAATGCGGTGTGTGGTCTGAGCGGGCCGCGTTCCCATAACAGCTCGTCTTTCATGGCCGTGGAGTGGTCCCCCCCCAAACAGGCCGGCGAAGAGTGAGGCAACATTTTCTTAAGGTTTTTTTTTTTTTTTTTTTTAATGGTTCGATACAACTTCAGCGGTGGCATTTATTATTACTGATTAACTTGCATCTCCACGGTTTGAATCTCACACAGTGGAAACGGACGCACGCCGTGACTGGGCTTCCATTAAACATTCAGGAGAAAACTGATTATTATGCTGAGGAGATGCACAAACTCTTTCCTGCGTGTCCCTGTAGTTTACCATTCTGCCTGCTTTATGAAAACTCATCTTTTTCAAACATGCTTCTGCTGACGCTCGGATGATTTATTGCGAAAAGAACAAATATTCCTCTGAAAGAGTATTTTTGTAATGCATTCCTACCGCTGGGGTGTCAGATGTTCTTTCCCTTGCGTGTGTGGTCAAATGGCAGTATATCTCCTATGCCACCATGCAGAACGAATGGGATTTGGACCCCTCTGTAAGATCCCTGGAGGACACTTGACAGTTTCCCAAAACTGAAATTCACCCCCCCCCCCCCGCCCCATTTGAAGCCTAAGCAACATTAGCTACACCAGTCACAATAACAGCAGTGATTAGGGCTGGTATATCCGAAAGCGTTCAGCTGACATTTTAAATGGAATGCGAATGAATCAAGGTCAAATGTCTACTGTTGGTTTATTCGACCAAAGCGATTGTATCCAGTGTATTTTTTCTTATGGATTTGTTGAAATCCCAGTACTAATAAGCCAATTAAATATCCGCGATGAACAAATGTACTACATTTTAAATGACACAGCATTTTTCACCAGAATGTAAACGGAATATGTTCTTTTAGTCCCCCTGTTAATTGATTAAGGCAGGCCTGTTAATTTCCTTGTGGGGAAAATACTGTGGGCCGCCTGTGTCCCTTCAGACTCGTTTGAGGGTGGCAAGATATAACCAATATAAATGAGTTTGTCATACGCCTCCACCACCAGCAGGCCAAAATACTGTGGGCTGCCAGACTCTTTTGAGGTTTGCGAGATGTAAATAGAGTACCTTTCTTCAGCTGGATGTTAAACCTCCGGCCGACCTTCTTGGTGTAGCCCGTGGAGGGGGTGGTGCTGTGGCTCCTTTGTGGCGACGTCGTGCGGCCCGGCGCGGGTGCGTCCGGCGTGCTGGCAGGGGGCGGGACGTAGAAGAGCCCCTGCTCCCCCGGAGGGTGCTGATTGGGCTTGGGCAGCGGCGGGGGGAGTGGCCCCGAGCGGGACATCCTCTGAGGGGTGTGGTTGAGGCTCCCCCTCATGCTCCCCCTCTCGCTGGCCTGGGAGTCCGGGCTGAGACGCCCGGCCCCGTAGGCCAGGCTCATCTCTGCATGGGTGATGTGGTCGTACTGGGCCTTCTTCGACGCCGGCACCACGTGGAACAGGATGACCGGGGAGCGCATGGCCTGCCGGAACATGTTCTGCGCTCTGTAGGAGGGGCGGGACCACAAAACACTCAACAAAGAGAAAGAACAGGAAGTGTCCTAGCTTTGAGCTTGGCTGCAGTTTCTAACTGACTGTTGGAGATTGTATATTATGAGGTATATTACTCCTATTCTCTCAGAATGAGCTATATAAGATCACTTCTCTCAGAATGAGGTATATAAGATCTCATCTCTCAGAATTAGGTATATAAGATCCCTTCTCTCAGAATGAGGAATATAAGATCCCTTCTCTCAGAATGAAGTTTATTAGGTCCCTTCTCTAACAAAAAACTCAATTAAAGAGAGAGAGAACAGGAAGTGTCCTAGCTTTGAGCTCAGCTGCGGTTTCTAACTGACAATTGGAGACCGCCACAGAAGTGTCCCAGTTAAAAAGCAGACGGGAGGGAACTTAATAAGCTCTGCCAGTCTCCCAACTGCAATCACACTACATTTTCATTATCATACAGCATCGAGACGGAGCAGGAATATGCATTAGGCGAGGGGAAAATGATTTTCAGAGCCTAAGCGCGCACAAGATATGCGCGCTTACATTTTTGGAACGTGTTCAAGTCTTCCCATTCAACAGACTGCAGAATAATGAGATGCAATAATATGCAGTCAATTATAACCATACAATTAGTTCCCTATTATGCTGTAATTGTATTTTGATCATTTCGAAATTGCACTGCTGACACTGAGAAATGCGGAGCGGAGTCTGCAGCCGTGCACGTGCAGGGTGCCGTGCGTTACACGACGGCAGACTCGATAAAGGTAAGGTAAAGGTTGTGGTACAGGTTGACAAAATGTGTACAGTCTTTGTGTATAAGCACAAAGAACAACAACATCCACCCTTGCCTTGGAAGAATCTAGAAACTGAAAGGTGGCAAATGAATAAATAAATCCAAATGAAAAAAAAAAACGAAAAACACAAAAACGTTTATAACACTGATCTTAAAACGCTAGGTTTCAGCAGTTAGCATGTAGATTATCAGAACTAGCCACGCAGGGACAGAAAGGTCTTCCAGGGAATATGTTTCAGACAATAGCATGCATGTTAACAGCTGTGTATATCCTCCTGGTCGCCAAACGGAGGACGCCCTTCTGAATTAGTTATTGACAATAACCAAGCAGCTCCTGCCACGGTAAACATCACTTGATCTTGAGGCTTTACCTTCAATCACATGGTGAAGCACACTTTGGGAATTGGTCCTCATTCTTATGTTAATTTCCAAAATCAAGCAAACAGCAAACTATGGGCTAATGAGCGGTGCAGCGACACTTGAGCAATCACGCAGAGCCTGGCTCTGATTGAATAATAAAGGACTACATCAATGCATCATTACATTTACTTAGATTAACTGCCTCTAAATATTTATCCATGCAAAACAATCCAGTAAGATTAGACTATCACTTTAAATTATGTCTGCAAGATACAATCACGGAGAGAAAAAAAATCTATATATTTTTTTTAAATCCTTTCTTCCTAACTTCCTAAGTATCTTGTTACAGCACTTTCTCGCCTCCTGACAGTGCTAAGCAAACATGCAAGATAAAAAAATCATTTTCTTGTGGCTTTATTTTCATTTATTTAATTTTATTTTTTGCAAACATGCAAAAGCCTTCTGTTAGCACAACAGCTTGGAGTTGTTTCATGTTTACTTATCATAAGGTATTATCAGTTTGAATAATTGTGATCGCACCCTTGTCCGCCAGTTTAAGATTAATGAGGGCCAAATAAGATGTATTTTCTGCTGCTGAAAAAATTGCACATTCTGCATGTTATAGCAATTAGAAGACTGTAACACAGGATATCAATGTGGCTGTGAAAGATTTGCAAGGTATATTAGGGCCCTTCTCTCAGACTGAGGTATATTAGGGCCCTTCTATCAGAATGAGGTATATTAGGGCCCTTCTCTCAGACTGAGGTATATTAGGGCCCTTCTCTCAGACTGAGGTATATTAGGGCCATTCTATCTGAATGAGGTATATTAGGTCCATTCTCACAGAATGTTAGATTGTTAGATTGTATCAGCACCCAAACGAATTATTCTCTCATACCCTGTCTGCTGCCCTGGACTCATACAATGAAAATAAAAGTGTGTATATTGTGTATGTGTGCGTGTGTGTTTTTGCTTGTGTGTGAGGGAGAGTATGTGTGTGTGTGAGAGTGTGAGTGTGTGTGCATGCGTGTATGTCGGTGAATATGTGTGTGTGTGTGTGTGTGTGTGTGCACATGTGTATATGTGTATATATGTGTGTGTGTGTGTGTGTGTGTGTGTGTGTGTGCGTGTGTACATGTGTTCGCACTGCTTGAGTGGCTTTGAGTAAATGGATAAGAACAGCCAGTTACTCGTGGCTTCAAATCTTCATTGTACTTCAGGAAATGAACGGCAACAACAAATCAATAGATCAAGGGACAGGAGGCAGCGCAGCAGCAAGGTATATACGCCTGCCTGCTGGAGGAATAAGCCATCCAATCAAAGGGCATACACGGAGGAAAATACACCTCCAACTCCCTTTAATGTGGTAGAGACGTGGCCTCTTTCACCAAACATCCGCTAAGTTAACTCGATAAGCAACCCCGCACATCTGTATTCATGCATCAACATGCATGTTTCGGTTTAGCGGTTAAGAAAAAGCAAATCAATTTCAAGACATCAGCTCTGTAAGTAACAAGAAAGAATAGTCCACCAGCTGCTAGAACTCTCCCAGGATTAATCATATTTGTACGCAAAGTTGCAGACAAAGTTAGGGCCAACATAGAATATGGACTGAAACAGAAATTGTATCACTGTCCCAATATGTTTGCGTTTAACCGCATGTACGTACTACAAGTGAATGCATGCGAGTGTACGAGCACAATCCTTTTTTATTCATCATTTTAAATACTTTGAATACTTTTCCAGTTTTTCCTTTTCATCTGCAGAATTATTAAATCTGTTTTGTGGAACATACACATTGCTATGCTTCCTTGAGCCTTACCACAATTCGGGTTCAAGCACCAGGCTGCAGTGCATGAATGAACCTCATGGCCTCGGATCCAATTTGGATCGTGCACATGCCCAGTAGGACCATTAGGTCCACAGGGCTAAAGAGCGACTGTGTCGCTCAGGGTAAGGGAGGATTCAGTCAGTTGGGTCATCGCCCCCTAGTGACCCCTACAGGTTTAGCAGGACAACAGTATACTGCATTCTAAAGCCGCATGTGGAAAGTCTTCCTCAGACTCAACTCTATGGAAGCTTAGCTTGTGGCCTTGGAACTATAAGATTCTATCTGCAGTTTTTAGATGGATTTAAAATATTGAGTAAAGATATCAAAGTGAATGGGCTCCAAGCGGACACAACCTTTTAAATACTTAAACACACTATCTTTGCGTAAAAAATTCATACACATATTTAGTGCCCTATAAACAACGCATTTCTGACACAAATTTTGTTTGTCAAAATTGTCAGTTAGAAGCGTTGAAGGTCTCGAGCAGCTGTAGTCTGCAGTGTGAGAAAAAGCGGCGGTGACACCGCGAGTTTCAGAGGAGAAGCGCAGATGTCTACCCTCTCCCAGGTCGGCTGTGGGGTTTGCGCATGAACGCGGCTGTGGATGGAGATGATGGGGGAAATTACGAATGAGATATTAGGGAATTGGATATGTGCAGCCCCGGGTTGGGTGCCAAATTCATTAAGAAAAAGAGAAGAAGAACGATACTCTAGGTACAGGACTGAGATGGATGGGCAGAGACAGAGAGAATAGATGAATAAGAGAGTGTGAGAACAGAGGGCTCTCGGTGGGTGGTAAGGCTTACTGCTCGAATCGGATGTTGCGCAGATCCCCGTTGTTAATCCGGACGATGCAGTCGTTCTCCTGGAACAGGCTCTCCTGTTCGGCCTTGCCCCCCTTCTCCAGCCGCTTCACTAGCAGGCCCAGGGTCCTGGAACGTTCAGATTCAGACGTTACCGCCAACCCCACGTAGCCTGTCGCGCTAGCGGCGCCGCCACGCTAATCACCAGCCTGCCTGAATGGGGCTGGCCTACTCAGCCCGGTCCCAGCCGGCTCCATCTGCAGCACGGCTTTCACACGTCTCCTGCATGTCCTCGTGACAGAAGGAGGGGAGGAAAAGGCCTAAAAGAGGTCATTAGCATTCGGACGAGGCTCGAGGACGGAGATAGGGAGAGACAGAGGGGTGGAAGGAAAGCAGAAGGACTAATATTTGTTTGTTTGGCTTCAGCATATCCTTACTAAAAAGTAGGGGAAAAAACGGCCGGAAAAGGTTATCAGCACTGAGACAGGTGGAGTCTCGAGGACGGAGAGAGGGAGAGGCAGGTGGAGTCTCGAGGACGGAGAGAGGGAGAGACAGGGGGAGGCTCGAGGATGGAGAGAGGGAGAGGCAGGTGGAGACTCGAGGACGGAGAGAGGGAGAGACAGGGGAAGGCTCGAGGACGGAGAGAGGGAGAGACAGGGGGATGGCAGAAGAGACGGCAGAAGGAACGGCGTTTGTTAGCTCTGCCCGCCTCACCGCGGCGTGGCGTGCCTTTCGATCAATGCGCACGTTTCGCCTGTCCTAAGCCTGTGGAGTTTGTCTGATTACCAGGCCGAGGGAAGGGCTGCTCAGTGGATTTGTCTGGGCTGATAGCTACATTCCATTTCCATAACTCCAAATCGATAACATAAACCGGGGCTGCCTCACAGAGGCTCGAACTCCAAGTTTCATCTCGGGAGTGTGACACATTCTGACATATGGGATTTCTCAAAGATGCTGTTCTGTCAAATTCCCAGTTTCATACCCTTCGGCTGTGAAGGACATTGGCGAGGTAATCCGGGCCCGGAAAAGTGATCGTCCTAAAGCAGGCGGAAAACCCCTGCCACATAACCGCCACCGCTTTGACAAGCTTAAAATGCGAGTAGGCAGCTGTGTTAAAAATAACAGCGAAGTCACTTGAGTTTGCCATCTAAGCGTCGCATCCAAATTCGAAACCTTTACAGTCAAACGGGCAAAAAAAAAATACAAAATACAAATGGAAGTTAACATCAGAGTCTAATCTGGGACGACATGCACAGGAATCTTACGCGCGGGAGGAAGCGAAATAAATAAATAAATTCTAAGTTTGTGGTTTTTGCCGACAGGCATACTCATTACACTTCAATTCTCCCTGCCACATTTGATGGGAGATTATATGCTTCCACGAGAAGAAAAGAGGCATATTTTGTGATTCAACATTCAAATCGCTATTCGGGAAAAGTAAAAAGTTACTACACGGAATGATGAGATAAATATATAAAATAAATACATAAAAATAAAACTAACTTTTAACAATGTATGTACTCCAGAGACTCGCCCACTGTTCTTGCAAACATAGACACCTATTATTCGGGCCAAAAAAGTTAAGTGTTCCAGAGTCATGTCAGTATCCAAAGCTGGCAAGCGTTTTTGGGCAAATGAGGTGAGCTCAGTCCAGTTCATTAGATCAGCTTCCTGTCTCATTGGGACACAGCATAATGGTCTCAATCCTCACTGTAAACAAATGACACAATACAGAGTTGGAACAGAGCTTTTTGATTGGCTCTGGGAGCTCTACGAGTGTGAGAACACCATGCAATTACAACCGGGCCTTTGATCCACAGTTGGGATCAGGGTTTAAACAGGGGCACAAGAGATACGGGAAAAACAGCCACTAACAGGAAACCACAAAATCCTCTCACAAAGATCTCCTCCTGGCTGAAACATTCTTGTACCACTGCAGTAGCAAAGATGGCATGATGACCTGCTTCCAAATTACCTTCTGCCGTAAGCCATATCCACCACTCGAGATTCAACACCAGCTCCCAGCAAACACAAAAATGTTCTCACAACGTCACTGGAATCTCAATGTTATAACGTTACCACTACATGGCAGCAACATTGCGAGAACGCTTTGAGCTAACTGGGAGCTTAGTTTGGTGCCGGTCTTGGGAGTGTGGTGGAAAGTAATTGGCCGGCTAGTTCAGGTGACTCACTTCCTTGTGTCTTGCCCTGCAGCACAGCAAGAGCGCAGACGGACAGTGGAATGCCTTTTGGGGCAGCCCACGCGTCTTGGGGCAGCCCGTGCGTGACGCGTCGAACTGGAGGCAGCAGCTCCGCCAGTGAGACTAATAGCGGAGTAGACGCAGCACGAGAGGGCCCACCTGTTCGCATCCATTGACTTTAATTGAATAATAATGTAATCAAGACCCACTTACGCGCCGCAATTATGTTGGCGGCTTGTTTACTGTCCACACCAGACGCGGGATGAAATCTCATTATTGGAATAATGTTTGTGACGTCGCCCTCTCTCTTCCATCCCCCTCTCTTTCACTCTCTCACCCCTCACTCCTACTCGCCCTCTACCTCCCTCTCCCCTCTCTCTCTCTCCGCTCTTCCCCTCCCAAGCTCTCAGGTGACACAGATGGAACAGAGGTCCCCCAAAGCACATCATCGCTCAGCGCGTTGACCCCACGCCCCTCATCAAGCCCGTAATGAGCGACAGACCCGTCTCATCTCGGAGAAAAGCGATGATGTTACTGTTTTAATTATGCGCTTTTTTGTGTGTGTGTGTGTGTGTGTGGGGGTAATTGTGGCCAAGCTGACTCCGATAATCACTAAACTACTTTCAGGAGGTAGAAGAGAAACAAAAAAAAAGTTAACTTTTCTTAACAAGCCACGTGCATGCAGGCCCGGGGAGAAGGAAGTCAAGGTGACTCCCGCCCTATCAACGCACAGCAGACCCCCATCTGCATAAGCCGAGCCCCCCCCCCCCACGCCCCCCCCCCCACGCTCCCGCCGCGATTGGCCACGCCCTGCTCTGAATCCCAAAGCGCGAGGGTCCGTTCTCAGAAATTTGCACCCCGTCCCGCCGCTTTGTGGCATAGGGCCTTTTCCTGGCGCTTTAATTTAACTTGGCACGGCCACCAGGCACAGCTCCTGCTTTAGACAGATAAAGTCCAAAGAAACAGAGGAGGGAGAAGGGGATTCTCACCAAGCAGTCCCCGGGAGGGGCTTGGGCTGGGAAGCCAGCACGCCTGGGAGTGTGCGTTCTTCCACAGATACAGGAAATAATACATTAGCCCCGATTCCACAGAGACGGAAACAGCCCTGGGAAAAAAGTTTATTCAGAAGTGAGTACGTGTCACACGGTTACAGTTTTATTCAATTTTAATGTCCAAAACACGACGCTACGCTAAGCCGGCTAACATACTTTTTAATGTTTCAGCTGCTTGTCTTGATTTAAAGCGGTTTTGTCTGGGCGCACACGATGCACTTCGAGAAAAGCCTTGAGTATTTATAGTTTGGCTCATCAGTTGAAAACATGTCAAGACCGAAGATCATAATAATACAAATGGAATTAAATGCAAACGAACGGATAAAAAAAACGGCCGTATTTCTTCCTTCAAGTGCATCTTTTACCGTATTTTTGACTTCATACTGAATATTTCCTGCCCTTGGACCATGTAATCCCGTTGCCAAGTGACCCGTGTTATAAACTAGCTTTTAGTGTGATTACGCTTGCCAGTTCCAACCTTTTTAATAACTGTAAAGTCTTGATATATGTAGCGTCCCCTCCGGAGCTCAGGGGGGTGGAGTAGGGGGAAGGCAGTGACTGAGGTCTTCCAGTCGCTGAACCCGTTCCCCCCTTAACCCGTCACCTTCACTTCACCGTGTCACCTTCCGCAGACCTGTGAGTGTCGACACGCCGGGGCGGTGAAATACGTCGCCTCTGACCCCCGTCGACCCGCGCGGGCGAAATGACCAGCGCTCACCGCGTTCGGGAACCCCCGCTGCTCAGAGCCATGAACGGTTTTCATTTTTATTTCCTTTCGATATATCCCGGCGGCTGTAAAATACGCGCCGGTGTCACGGACGGTTGCCCGGAGCAACGTGTTTTATCGCGGAAGGCACGTGCGGAAAGGAGGAAGAGGGGGGTTAAGGAGGGAGAATTAGTTTCCGGTGAAGAAAAAAAGGACCTTGAGCTGTCGGCAGCTGATTAAACGGAGAGCCGCCGCGGGGGGGCGCACGAGAGGCGGCGGGATTAAGCGGGGAGAGAGGAGAGTGCAGGAGACGTCGGGGAGGGCGGGCGGCGCTACGTGCTAATGAGCCGGTAGCGGTAGCAGCGGAGACTTTACCTTCGGTCCCGCGAACTGAAAGGCACTACGTGGATTCCCAGGGGGCCACCGGCGTTGGAGACTTCCACCAGCTTTACAATGTCACTGTGAGACAATGGTGAGTGAGGCCGGGTGAGAGTGAGGTCCACATACGTGCAAAACACAAACAAAAAGGAAAAGATAACTGATACAATATGGAAATTAAAATGAAGTGACATGCATCTATGACAAAGGGCTAAGCTACTGAGCCTTGGCTACTTTGGGCTAGTAAATACGAGGATGGGACTTTTGTTATATAAACAGCAGAAAAGCACAGAACATGTACAAATATATAAAAATTTTAGTCTAGTAGTTTCTAACCCTGTTCCTGGAGACCTACCCTCCTGTAGGTTTTCATTTTTGACCCTCTTCCGGTTTCACACAACTTCAGTTGCAGAAATGGTGCAATCAACAGGAAAATGTGAATGCTAATATCTAGACAAAATCCATCTAACACTTCAGGACCAAAGTGAAAGAGGCCCATTGAAGACAAATTGCAGCCTACTTAAAATATAAAAGAACATCTCACCCGATCTTCCCCAGCTAGCTAATGCATTTACATTGCTTCATTCTAAGCTTACACTTACTGCAACACGCATTTGTTTACCTCTGTTTTATTACCATTCTACGTGAAACAGGCCCAATCGCAGCCCAACAAGATCTCTAGCTGTTGACTGAGGTGTGCATTGTTTGGTTGGAGTAAAAACCTACAGGACAGTAGATCTCCAGGAACAGGAACTAAGCATCCAAATACAAAGTTTAGATTAGTGAATAGTCTAAATTTGGGTACTAGATATAAATATTTAAAGCATGTATCCAGCTATAGAGCTCTATTAAGAGGCAAGGCCTGGGTTCATGTCTAGGAAGACTACTGTAGGCAACAGACTGAACATACTCTACCTGCAGATGAGGCTGAGGGCATGAGGCGGGTGGAGTAAGGAAACAGAAGAGAAACAGCAGGCTGTTAACGGCACTATGGGAATGGAGCAGTGACAGGAGTGACAATGGATGCTGATAAGGCCAATTCACAGGAGGGAATGATTATGAGGTGACTTCGGGGGAGGGGGGTTCAAAAAGATTTTCCACAAACCTCGGTTGGTCTCCAAGACTCGTAAGGAAACCACAGAAATTTTCTATAATCAAATATAATTTACTTGAATTACAAGCTGGCCGTTGGTCAGGTGCAACCGAGTGACTAAGGACTGCAAGGATAGAGACTTCTGCCATTGGGGTTATGTTTACACTCAAACAGGAGAGTCGTACTACGCTATCTGAAGTGCAGCGGGCGGTCTCTCGGGAAGTGAGCTCCAGGTCTGTGGAGGAGAAGGGGAACAGGGCGTGTCTGGTTAGCCTGGCAGAGAGGGGGGCGGTGGGAACTCACTCCAGACACAGAACGGGGTTGTGCTCCAGCGAAGAGTCGTCTCGTCCCACTGGCTCGATCCTGCCGTTCTCCTCCTCCCTCCTCTCCTCCTCCTCCTCCTCTTCCTGCGAGACACAAAGACAGACGGGCCACATCACCGACACGCTCCGCACCCCATGCAACCCCCTACCACCCCGCCCCCTTCATTACCCACAGTCCCGCAGTGGGGGAAACAGCAGTTCATCAGGGCAGTACGCTAATCCACATTATTCCCATTTACGGCCCTAATACCCAGGACTTGAACCTGGAAGTCTTTAAGGTACATAGCCAGTGCCTAAGAAATGACATTATGCTGCTGCCATCTTACCGCCAGATCGACGGCCTGGGTTTCGCCACAGGAGACGGCTGTAATTGATCGCCAGCGCAGATCAATCAGCCTTAGCCAGGCTGTCCAATCATCCAGGTCTCCCTCGCTGTAATTTTATAAAGTGAGCGGCTCATCTGGGTTCATTTGTTTCTATCACTGCATTACTCCGGCCTGCTCTATTTCTTGCACTTGCTCTCCGTTGCCCGTTAGCGCTTAGCGACTCGGTTCGCTCACGTGCTCCGAATGTTAGCGGGAAAACCGCATCGCTCTCCTCCCCCTCTGAGACAAGCTACAATACTGGGATCTGGACAGTTGGTGGTTCAAGCCCCGGCGAGCCATAATAAGACCCATGCTGTTGTTGGGCCCCTGGGCAAGGCCCTTAACCACACAGTGCTCCAGGGGGGATCATTTCCTGCTTAACTGTCAGTCGCTTTGGATAAAAGTCAGCTAAATAACTGTAAAACAACCCCCCCAAAAAAACAGCACCACCAAATTTAAGCGAATAGAGAGAGAAATAATACCTGTATTATTCAAATGCACCTAACCATAAAAATGACAGTTAAGCGCGCCGCACCAGGGATAGGCGAATGTAAATCAGTGGTGGGATATGAGTGACTGCGGTCCGCCCCTCAATTACAGCCCACCGCCAGGACGCGGAGCGGCCGTCTAGACAGCCGGCCGCGGTCTCGTCTGCGGGGGGAGGTCTGCCACGGTTTGTAGCCGGTTGTTATTAATATGCCGGCTGCCTCAACCTCCGGCTCCCTATTCCGCCGAAATGTCAAGCACATCTAAATAAGCGCTCTCTCCCGTTTTCCATGGAAATGCATTCAGCCCTTTCAGGCTGTGAACCCGCCGTGACATGCGAGGTGCTGCCAGAAGACACCGCCAAAGGTGAGCGAGAATAACAGGGTCATGAAATTTTCATAAGGGTACCTGGCGGAAGACGAGCGCACACGCACGCACACACACACACACACACACACACACGAGCGCACACACACATCATATCTGTGAAAATGAGTCAACCGCTCCTGTCTCTAAATGAGTGATATGGATGCAGTGTTAATTGGATAGCGCTAGGGGGGTATCAGGTGGTGCAGCCCCGACACCTTTGTGTGCTTTCGAATCCGATGGGAACGCTGTGCGTCGGGTGGAACAATGAGAAAGGAGCTCTTTTACTCTTATTTCCATTTCAAAAGTTTAATGAGAGTTTTTTTTTTTTTTAAAGTACAGAGAATAGTGCACACAAAAAAAAGGAGCAAGTGGAAAAATGTGAACGATAATAATTATAGTAATGGCAATACATTTAGTATTACACAAACAGGCACAATGAAACGAGCATAATGGCTGAGGGGTTGGCGGGGGTCTGCATTAAAACGAAGATTAAACGCTGTAAACCGTTCCTTGTTTTCAGAGACGACGCTAACGGGCCACGGAAAGCCACCGTGACTCAGCGCTGACGTCTATCATTAGTGACACTGACAAGTAATTAGCCTCAGTAACCGTTCCTCCCAGCGACAGCGATGTCTGCAGACGGGCGATGCGGTCTGACACGCGCACTCCGCTGCTCGGGAGTTTCCGCCACGTCCTGCGAGCACCGGAGACAGTGGCGGAGACAGAGCCTTCGTCTCGCCGCTTCCGTACAGGAAGTGGAAGCGGGTTTTCTCCCAGCGAGTCGACAGCCGCGTCCTCCCGCGACTCGAATCTGCCTTCTCCGTTAGCGGAGGGGCCCGGGCGATGACACCTTTTGCCGAGCGTGGCTTCGCCCCGTCGCCCGGAGCCGAGAAAGCGCCACCTGTCACCCCGGCAGCGTCGTTCATCTCTCTGGCAATCGAAAAACAAAAACACGCAGCCGCCGGGTTCTGCCTGTCGTTACCTCCGGTGACGTTACCTCCGGGGACGTTTCCCCCGTCCGATAATGCTGAGCGACGGGTCTGATTATCTTGAGTGACGGGTGGTCTCTAACGTTACCTTGGGCGTGAACCCCTCAACTGAGGGAGTGGATGGCTGCTGTGCCCTCCGCCATTTTGATGTGGAAGGGCCTGAGAGAAGGCTTCTCCGCTGCGGGGGACTGCAGGCCGGGCTCAGGGGCTGTGCTGGTCTTTACAGGCTGCCAGCGGTTACAGGCCCAGCCATCAGACATTTAATAAGTCTGTCAGGGATTAAGCCTTAAGCACGCAGCAGCCTTTACTCCTGAGGGGCAAAGCTGTGAAAAGGGCGGGGGTGTGAGTGAGTGGACAAGAGTGTCTATGTGTGCATGTGTGTGTGTGTGCGCCTCTCTGTGTGCGTGTATGTAAGTACGTGTGTGTATTTGTGTGTGTGTGTGTGTGTGTCCCACATGCCCTCAGACTGTAGGGTACGAATGTGCGTGTGTGTGCGTGTATGTGTATGTATGTGCGTGTGTGTGCTCAGACTGTAGGGTGTGTGTGTGTGCATGGGTGTCTGTGTTTGGAAGTGTGTGTGTGTGTGTGTGTGTGTGTGTGTGTGTGTGTGTATGTGTGTGTGTGAGGGGACTGCATGCCCTCAGACTGCAGGGTGTGAGTGTGTGTGTGTGCGTGCTTGCAGACTGCATGCCCTCAGACTGCAGGGTGTATGTGTGTGTGTGTGTGCGTGTGTGTGTGTGTGCGTGTGTGCGTGCGTGCGTGTTTGCGTGTGTGCGTGCGTGTTTGCGGACTGCATGTCCTCAGACTGCAGGTCAAAGGTGAACCCTGCCACACCCCACCGGCCCTGCAGCGGAGGCCAGCCATGCAGGGGCACGGCAGAGTTGCCGTGGAGACGGCGCCTTTGGCTCAGCTCAGGGCTCAGAGAGCTGAGAGAAGGGCACTGCCATGAAGGAATAAAGGTCACTCCACCTTGGGGAGAGTCTGCTCAACCCCGCTCCGCTAACTCACAAAGCAGACGCACGGTCACGCTTAAACTCTCACACCGACGCTAAGACCGCAACGTCTCCACGCCTTTCTCCGAAATCCATCAACAAAGCCTCTCTTTCCATAGCCCAACAGTGCCTCGGTCTTAATTACATTAAAGCGGTTTCATTATATATTTTCGAAGTCATACAATCCTGGCTAATTCACCAGAGCAAATATAGATACTGGTTCAAATCCCAGGCGGTATACTTTAACCTCACAGACGTATACTGTACGGTGCAATATGGTCAGCAGTGAAGTATAATTGATAAGTGTCTGGGCACATAGCTCAAAGCTTGTGGGTCCCAGCTGGGGCACTGGCCAGTTGCCATTCACCCTTGAGCCAAAGGCACTTAACCTGATACATTTATACAGCCAGACATTTGAGTGAATCGTATCACACGCAAGCAAAACTACAGGCAAGTTGCTCTGGATAAGAGACCCTGCTAAATTCCCCAAATCTATGAATATAATCTCTTCTGACAAAAACATGAACTTGGTTTAGAAAAACTCCTCAAATCTACAAGGAAGACAAAAAACAACTTATCAAATCTATACTTATAGGTTATTTGGGAACAATACAGTATATTATAATAAAGAAGAGAAACAAAGTTAAATGTATCTTCAATGGGCATTTCACAACATAACTGCATAACATAACATATACAGGTGCATCGCGAGTAGATGATCCATTTATCCATTACAGGCCCGACAGTGTGAAGTGCTTATCATATCCCATATTCAAACACAAAGTCTGTAAAGACTGAAATATCAGTTGATTAACAGCAGATCATATGCAGGAGTTTTTATCCTCTTACCATGACACATCGTTACCAAACATTTTTTGACCTATTTCAGGCGTGCGGAACAGACCTGGGTGAAACGCGTAATTGTTATTTTGGATGCAAAAACTTTTCTGTGTTCAGCTGATATTGCTGGTGCAACTGTGCCAACCAAAAGCAAAATAAGGCAGGGTTTTCACTTTTTGAGAGTATTTCATACTGTAGGTTCCAAAACCAGACATGCTCAGTAAAAAGCATAGAAAAGTAGTTCAATCCAAAATGAAATTATGTTATGAAATTTTAATCCTGATGCTGAAAGCTCGCTTTCATATTTTCCCACCTGAATTTGAAAAAACCCATTTGCGTTTTGCAGTGTGCAACGCAGCCCATATCCACAAAGGAAGCCTAAAAATGGAAAACTTTTATTCAGGGGGGAAAAAAAAAACCCTGAAAAAGTTTGCGCGTACACGGCGGCTGGGAGCCGGGAGAGCGTTTCCCTCCCTCCGGGGACACGTGCCACTCCAGTCTCCCGGGCTGATTGCTACATTGTACCGGTGACCGCAGGACCGCTCGCCAATCTGGTCTCAATTCCGGCTAATCTAGTAACCAATTTGGGAGCCGAGGCGACGGAGTGTGAACCCCCACAC
This sequence comes from Conger conger, assembly GCF_963514075.1. Taxonomy (NCBI): domain Eukaryota; kingdom Metazoa; phylum Chordata; class Actinopteri; order Anguilliformes; family Congridae; genus Conger; species Conger conger. The sequence goes on along the minus strand of NC_083763.1, from coordinate 25,623,108 downwards.
CATTACGCCGCGGCCGAGAGCTGGCGACAACACCTGCAGCGGAGGCCAGAACGGCGGCCCCGCAATATCCCTCTTCAACAGCCCCGTCTCGCACCGGCCCGGGAATTATGGGAAAGCGGCAGACTGGCGGGTTTCAATCAGCCCCTCTCTTTCAGCGTGAGGAATTGTGGAGGCACGACCTGGCGGAAGACCTTAAGCGGAGACAATAGCCTCCCTTATGGACAGCAGGGGCCAACCCGCAGGCAAAGTCGCTCGGAGCCCCCTGCCTTGTGTTCGGGCAAGTTATAGACGGCCTTTCAGTCCACAGGCCCGGGCCTCACAATGACACAGTGTAGGGCCCATTAGCTGAAGAATGGAGGGGGTTAAAGTGACCCCTGTTACAGCGTGGACAAATTCCGCCGGGACGTTCATTCCATCTCGGATTGTCATTCGCCAATAAAAGCAGAGTGATGTACTCACAGTGTAAGGTTTATTCTCAAAGTATTTTTGTATCCCCGTCCCTGACTACCAGACCTCCTGAGAGAGCGGGTAAATATTTCAGGCTTTTGGACCTCCCACTGAATTGGGCTACTTTCCAGTGTCAGTTTACTCTTTGATTAAATACATTTACACGCCTTTGACTGCTGGCTCTGCTTCCAGAACCCAACATGCAACAAACATCTGCAGCAAAGATTGCTAATCCTTTTAAAAGCCTTGAATAATTCAGCAAAATCCTCCCTCCTATTGCTGGTAATTAGGTTAGTATTACAATAACACAGTTATCTTGAGGGGGGGGGGGGGGAGGAATAAATAAATGTAAAAAAAATAAAAACTTTACCAGCCCTGCCACTAATCTTCTTAGTCTTCTTGTAACTAGTCTCCTACTTACTCTGGACCACTTTTAATGGTATAAATGGTATAAAACACATCGTATCATATTTTAAAAAGTGTCGCTGCATTTATATCATTTAATTGTGGGAACGTAAAAGTACAATAGGTATGATTTTGGTGTTAAAGCATTGTTACAAGACCACGGTAAATCCCTTCCTATCATTGAAAATGGCTCACTGACATGTTGACTCACCCTCTGCCTGTGTCCTTAAATTTTGGTTTAAAAATGTACAGTTGACGGACCGACACTCTCTACTAAAAAAAATTATATACCTGTTCAATATTTCAAGCTCAGTGTTTGAAATTGGTTCTAATTGCCGCAGCCAATGGCGTGGGGGTGGTTTCAACGTCAGCACGTTCACAGAGAAGGGGGATGGATAAACAGTGTTGTGGCTTCAGGGTGTTTGTTGCTGCAATTCCTCTCTTGACCATTAGAAGTCCTAAATGTCCTATTGTACCTTTAAGGCTGAGAAATAAGCACATTTAGTCCCGGCGTTACTCGGGTCAAACGCAGAGTGGACGGCGACTCTGTACAACACAAAGACGCATTCTACTTCATCTGTCCCTTCCAGCGCACAGTGCAGTTACACCAATTGGGCCCATTAATGAATGGCCTGATTAAATTGGAACTGACGAGCAGCATCCTGCGCTTAACCCCTTCCCTCTTAGACGAGGCCTTTGAGTCCACCCAGAGCCGTAATGGCCCCCATTAAAACAGACTATGCATCAAAGTGGGAAACCTTTTCTGACACTTATCTACATTTGTGCTTGTTAAAGCAGGGTTACTAAGTTTAAAAACCAAGTTAATGCCATTAATGGACACTGAGTAGGTCCTCTTAATACAATTTATTTCCTTGCGTGCAGTTTCATCAGCGTTACAAAAAGTGAATGGCCGGGGCCCTTTCTCGTGGGCTTTTCACACAATTGCCAGCAACGCCGAGACTTCATTAGCCTTTTATAAATGGATAGACTTACTGTGCATAGAAAGGCATGGATATTTACAAGGCCGGCATGTTGTTGCAGTCAACCTCACAATGCCCTGTTGTAGCGGTCTCGTCCTCCCACGTTCTGGGCCGCAGACAAAGTGCTCTACGCTGCCTACAAAGGGCCAGTACTCTTTATGTCGCGCTTCAATCCTGAACTCCCACCTCCTGTTGAAACGACGGATGAGAAATTCTGCAGTACTTTCTCTCCGATAGGCTTGAAAGTTTCACTGCAAAAAATACTCCGCATGAGTCTTTTTTTTGTGAAAGCCCAAGGACAGTAGTAGGGCTCAGACTCGGATATGAAGCTCCAGGAAGAATAATGACATCCTTGAAAACCTGTTCGCAGCTACCTCGCTGTCGTGGTAAAGAAGGCACTTAATTATTTGTTATCTACGAGTGAGGGGGTGAGCTGCATGCCTGTGTGAGACTGGGGGGGGAAAAAAGGCCATGTCCCCAGATAGCTGATGTTAACAGAGGGGGTGGGGACTCCACTCCAGACAAACTACTCCATCTCTCTCCTTGGTAACCCATAGAAACTGATTCCAGGAGCGACACAATGCTAACGCGCTTCGATTCACACAGTCATGCAAAAGCTATGCCGCTATTTCCTGTGACAGAAAAGGTGAACGGAACATACAGTTCCAATATCCCACCGTTCCTTCAGCCAATTATAACATTACAGAACACTGCGCACCAATGCATAGCGGGTCTTACCCTTCCAAAGCACATGGTCTTCAGGTTTCAGCCATAGGAGAAGCCACTGCAGTCTCTGGGTGTCTCGAGCACATCCCAACAGCAAGCAGCAGATATCCATTAGAAGTGGGACAGGGAGAAGGATAAGCCAATCGGAAGGCCCATCGATGCATCGGCGATGCCTCCGTGCTCCCCCACAAGGCAGTCATTTTATTTAGATGGCACGTTGCATATCAAAAACAATTACTTAAGTGGACGCTGAAGCCAGGGAAAATCGCATTACAGCCAAAGTCAAAGGAAAAGCTCGCGAAATGTCAGAATACGATAGACTCTTCTCTTTCCCACACAGCTGTGGGCTCAAGGATTGCTCAACAAGTTAGCTTCTAATTTATTTAGCATTTTTCCTTTCTTTCATCATCAGCCCACTTAACTCTGAGAGGAAGAACTGCAATGTTTTTGCACCCGGGAAACGTCCCTGAGCAGCAGAAAAAGAACGCGGGAGATTCACAATGTGGGTGGAAACGTGGGCACGTTGAAATGCAGTACCAGGGACAACATGTCGCAGTATGTCGTCTGGGTCAGGCATACTGAAGCAGTGTATTCTACATACGTATATATAATCACTGAAATATAATTTTTTTTATGGAAAAGGGCTAAAAATATGGCACAACAGACTCGCAAATTACCACTCACAATAAGCCTTTTTTTAGATGACCTGAAAGCAGGCACAATGTGGCACAGTCCATTAAAAATCCATGCAGTGCAAATCTGTCAGTGACCAGGGCTGTCATAGCAGCAAGACAAGGACACCACTAACGTGTGTGTGGAACAGACATGGGTCAAATATGTCACTGTTTTGGATTTAAATCGTTTTCTACACTTTACTGAGCTTGTCTGGAGTACCTATGAAATACTCTCAGAAAGTGCCTTCTCATCCTCATAGTTGGCTCAATTGCACCAGGCAAGATCATTCAAGCACAGAAATGTATTTGAATCCAAAACAATTACGATTCACCAAGGTCTGGTGTGCAATACTAGTATCACTGGACAAAAAAGATGACATTGAACATGGCCCCTGCAATTTGCTTTCTCCCCTGTAATTTGCTTTCTGCTTTAATATTTATACTATACAACTTTAATAACTATGAATAAAAACAATCAAAAATGTTCATTAAAATAGTCCAATTCCATGAATTAAAATAGAAAGAGGTTCCAAGAAATTCTGAGAAGGTCCATTTACCAGTCTTTTAACCAAGCTAGTCTGAGGCTCAATGGCTCCCTTTCTTGGTCATTATTAGTCCTGCATCATTACTTGTGTATAAATGAAAACTAATAAAATGGCATGCAAGACAATGTTATTCCTCAACTTGAAAAACAGGTGAGAGCATAAAATATGAGAGAATGAGACCAGGCACAGTTTCAAAATGATATGACACTCGCAAAATAAGGCCGAACTGCATGTTTTGCAACTAAAAACAAGATGTATTATTGTACTTCTGGACTGCGCTCACTGATATTTGGGCGCGGTTGTGCAGTTACCCGATTTGCATCAGTACTTCACTCGATGAGTCACTAATATGGTGTGGAGACCATTCACGTCTGTCGTGCAATAAGCAGCACAAACTGCCCTCTCTATTTCTTACCCATGCGTTTTTTTCCCCCTTAAAAGACACAGCTAATGGTGTAGCAAAGTTTGTGTATGACGTGGATTACTTTAAGCGAATTAAAGACAAACAGGTCCTTAATGCTATTAGGAAAATGAAATCAGCGACATGAGCGAGTTGCATTTCGCGCAGGTCTCGGGACCGCCGGCTTTCGGGAGCTCGGACGCAGTCGCTTTTTTCGACGGATTGCATTTGCGCGGCGGTATACATCATCCGACAGCCGCAATTTCATATCGGGGCAGTCGTATCTATCAATGCCAGAGGGCCGTTTTGCAGGGGCCGCTCTATCGTTAAATTGCACTTTAATTAAATTAGGCCGGCTAATTATGAGGGTTTAAATCAATCATGTAGTCAATAGCAAAACCTAAAGCGCACTGCGCCACAAAGTCCCAACCCCCATCAATAATAACTGACGGGAATGCTCTTTGGTGGAACCACAGGTTTTAAAGGGTATGAATTATTGAAAATTAAGTTACCAGGGTTTGCTTTTGTCCGGATACTTTTGCATGATCTATGGTTGCTCGAAAGGTAAAATAAGTACATCGATGTTGTTTCCTTATAAGCACAAACAGTGACCGAATAGAATAAACAATGGCATGTCCTCAAACTGAACTAGTAGATTGATTTCCTAAATTTGCAACGGTTCTCAAGCAACTCAATGCCGAACCACATGGAAATATTCTTCCATAATTTTTTGAAATTACAGCTTTAACCCATACCCTTCTTGTAAGTGGCCACTTATGTGACAGAAAGAGTAAAAATGGCCATGTCTCCAGCAGAGTTCACCATATCTGTACTTCTGCAGATCAATCACAGTTTCAGGGTAATGGCAGCAAAAGAAACACCTTTGACTGCATGGAGCAATTAATCCAGCTTTTCTACTTTAAAGGTCAACGAGCATATCTAAGACAATCTACCAGGAAAACCACATGTCTGACTGCCATAGAACAGGGATTAACAAGCAGCCCTGCACCTGAACAGCCATAACTAAAACCTACTTAATGCAATTATGAGCTTGTTACTCCTTTTTGCTGTGAATTAATTCACATATTACATGGTATCGCATTGCACACACGTGCATACAATCACCCAGATACAAATCTGTCCAGCTTTTAACAAAGCTCCGTGTGTAGTACAACAAGCAATTCAAACAGGCAAAAGACCATTCATCTTGATTTGTGGAAGCAGGCCATGGCCCCATTTCACCTTGTCACGATATATTTCATTATTTCCAGGATAAAATTGATTCACAGACTTGACCAACCATCTGCCATGTTTATACAGCTAGTCTCAAAAGGCTCAAATCGTATCTGCAAACTGAGCACTTCTTCACATATGAAATGAATAGTGGCCTCATGTGTGGTATTGTCAGCAGTGATTTCGTTCTTGCTGTACAGTGGTGGTGCGAATTTTCCAAAATGGCTCCCACGGTCTAAGGTCTGTAACCCAATGCAAATGTAATCATTTTATCCGTAAATTGCCAGATTAATATTACGCATAATCCGCTGAACGAGACATATTTCACTGTTTAAATACATGAAGGTATGATGACTAATGTGATACGCTGCTATATGCACGGGGGCCGTCACAAGGAAGAGCAGCCTATTTTTCAGATTAGTCATAGTTTGCCATCTTGTCCAATGACTTCATTTTCGAAGCCGCGACACGCAGACCAATCTTCCATTAATTTTTAATTGAAGCCGGCGATTCTGGAGAGAGAAAAATCCATTTGCCGACATCTTCCCCGAGTGTCTAAATGAAGAGGGCTTCGCAGCGCTGAGCGCGAGAGTGCATTTAATGAACTGAAGTCCCGGTGGACGCACAACACTCCTCTGCAGCTCCACTTCCTGAAAAGGGAGGGAGGTGGGCAGGCACACCCAAACGTTACTGAACATATCTTGAGCAACTCCAGCCCGGTCTGCCCACCAGCAATTCATATCTTTCCTTCGTTTTTAGTCCTAAGTAAGTAGGACTTGTGTTATAATTCATAACCCTGCATTTTCTTTACTTAACAACATAAGTGCACCGTATTTGCCTACAGCAATCTGCCCTGCACCCAATGAGAGCACTGGGCCAGAATCACCACTAATTGGGAGTTCAGCTGCACCTCCTGTAACATCATGGTACACTCAACTGCAGCACAACATCTCCGTATTCAAAAAGAGGCAGTTAGAGGAAGCCTGATTTTAAAACACTACTTAAAATTCCCCTAGGAGTCCAATACTAATTGATCTGATTTTAGGTCATATTTTTCATAATTACACGGTGCTAAATGGAGTCTGCGGACACTGTGTCCTATCTGCATGTTTTGCTGATGCAGAGAAGCTATATTTGATTATGAAGACGACATTTAAATGCTTCCCAACTGCAAGAGCAGGGCAGTTACTAGGAGACAATAACCAATTCTCCAACACCATTACTCCTGTAGGCATTCTTAATTTAATCAATGTTGCTAATGCAAGGCACCCTGGCCCAGTTAATTTAGGCCCCTGTCTTTTCATTCAAAGCAATTTGCACTGATTCTCATATTTAATTTTAAATCGCAGACAAATACAATTCACTGACATAGTCAAAACAGCTTGTGTGCTTCCAAAATGAACAAGGTAACACTTTACCAATTTAAATAATTCCCGCAGATTTTCAAACTGTTCGTTTTAGAGTTCTTTGCTCATTTAAAATAGAAACAATGATTCATATTAACCCTGTTTAAGCTAGGTACTTTCCATTAATCAAATGCTGAGAAGAGGTTTGTTCTATGCAACCTGTGACATATTGTGATGAAAATGTTATGTTTGCACTGAGATGGTAAACTGTCTGAAATGCTACAGGGCACAGGGTTAAGCCTGATTCATACTTCTGCATCAAATTTACGCAGAGGCTACGTTGTGAAGTTACATTTCTGGGGAAGTGTATGTCAGGCTACGCCATAGACTACGGCATAGGGAACGCGGCTACACATAGGCTACAGCATAGCCTCTGCGTAGATTTGACGCAGAAGTATAAATCAGGCTTTAGAAATGCTGCGGTAGAATGAAGTGAAGTCATACCCTCTCCAAAAATGAGCTCTTTAGCTTAAAACAAAGAAAATGTATTGATATTTAAAACTTAAAAAACAAACAACATTGAAAGGCAACCGCGAGGATACAATCTTGGTGTCAAATATCCAATTGCTGATCGGTGGACTGAATGCTATTGAGTGACCGAAAGTGAGTTGCCAAGACTCTAAACAGAAACTGCTCAAACAAAAGTAAAAAAAACTACAAAGCTGATGCAGCATTAAACATGAAGCACCAACTGGAACCCTTCTGTTTTCTGCAAAGAAAATTTCAGTGCTCCGAGCTCTGAGATGGGCATTATGGTTATAAAGTTATATACAACTTATAGTTAAATAATATATAATGGAAATTATAATGTTATATTATATATAAAGTTTCATATTCTGACTATAGTGCACTGGTACCAAGGATGCTGCTCATGCTGCCCTAGTTTCAGTTCGTATAATGTATTAGCATGGAAGAAGAATATTTGCAAACCAGAAACTAGCTGACAATGAAAAACTATACCAGGAAGGATCAATAAAGCTGTCAAGAAGAACCCTTAGCAGGAAAATAAAAATTCACAGAAGCATCATTTTATAACTTTCACAGTATAAGACCTCAAATTCAGACTTTCTCAGGCCGAGACAAGAACACAGGACCTTTACCTGCCTATAGCACTGAGCCTTTGCCTTGTACCTTTCACATGCAGAGACTATTGCACAAAAGATAACATTTCCTTTATCTTTGAAAAGTAGAAAACTCCTAGACATGACATATGGCTAGTATCAATATTTATATAATATTACTGAGCAAGGCATGAATATCTAAAAGGCCAACTCACTAAAATGGAAATTAACAAGCTGAAAATAAAACAGCAGAACATAATTGCAAGATAGAGCCCTGTAGAGCACATGAAATTCACACCTATCAAAACATACAATTCCAGATGTATCCATCTCAGAAAGAATCATAATACAAAATACATACTACATAATGATGATCAAATAAGAATCTGGTCTCCATTACATTGAATGAATTACAGTCGTTTGACTTATCCAGAGTGACGCACAACAAACTGTATAACCATAACCAGGGACAAGTGTGCTGAAAGACCCTAGAGGGAAGAACAGTTGCTAGTTCTAGGAATGACCACAAAGATAAGAACTTGGACCTTGTAGATGAATCTGATGGGATTAATCTGCAGGGCTCCCCTTTACTGACAGTAGAACATATTTAGTTTCATATAGAGCAGCTGCAGCGATGAACACTCTTTCAACCTGGGCATATGACAGCATATTGGATACTTGCAAACTCTTTGGATTGTGTCAACTGACTTAATTATTTATTGTAAGTGCATACTCTGTTGAGGTCCATAATATCACATTGATTCCAAACATGTGAAATTATCAGCAGTATTTCATCAAAATGCTTTGAGACTTCTATCAAAATGTTTTCTGAATGCAGCAGTAGGATCTTCTGTCCAGCGATGAACATTCTTTCAACCTGTCTTCAGCATGCGTGTGATGTTTTGAACATTTCATTTTTTAGATTCAGAAACTGTGCACCCCTTTATGCAGCCCTCATGGGCACAAGCAGCACCTGCACCCGTCCGACACACCTGCCAGCGAGCGACTGACTATTATCCACACAGGTGGCTTTTACACATTTACCACCTTCCCCACACGCAAAATACTGTCAACACTCGATGCGTTAAGTCAAAACACCACTACGCATAAAGACTACAGCGTGTTAAGAGTCAAAAGTTATGAAAACATACAGAGTTCTATTAATGCAGATATTCTGAGCTCATTTTTTCATAATATTCACACAGTCGTTGGTAGCATTGCGTGATTCAAAGAGAATATGTTTAATATAAATGTGTCGAAAATTAGATGTCACACCCAAGCTAGCTTGCTCAACATGAGTAAATAAAAATAGAAAAATCGCTCCTAAAGTATTTTTCATATTAATAGCTTTAGTTTTAGTAACTTTAAAGTAAGGCTACATGAACTGGCATTAACACAGCTGGTAAATAAACAACTAAAGTTGTTTTCTACAAGTAAATGTAGAACTTGTTTTCTACAAGTAAATGTAGAACTTTGTTTAAGCATTTATACAGCATTAATTGATGTTAACAACTACAATAGCTAATGCTCATATACATAAGAATAAAATAAAAATAAAAAACAGTTAATGTATTTGTTAATGATTCACTAATTGTAAGTTTATCCTATGGTTTGCTAATCTATAAATATTCATGTAGTAAATACATTACTTAATTATATACATTCACTAATGAAAAGTTAATGTTTAATGGTTAATGAATGCATTTGTATATCAATTAATTAATGTTATCAAATACACATACTTCATGTACTCTTTTTATAAAGCATGATCAAGTAATGTTTTGATCAAAATGGTACATTACTTGTACTGTAGCTTGCTTAATCCCATTAGCCCCGGTGTTTCATCCCGCTTCTGTTCTGTTCTGTTCAGTGACATAATACAATTATGAATCACATACCTTTATTGTGTTATTATTGATTTGCCATATTGTAGCAAAATAGTTTTTTTTATCAGAACAAAATTGAATTATTGTTAAGCACAGCTTTTGAAATGTCCTGCATTCGAAAAATATAGCATTCCATGGGCCAGCGCGACCACTGCCAGCAAATGGATAGACCAGCTAATTTCCTTTCCAACAGAAATGAGGAAAATCCCACTACAACAAACAGAGGATGTCAATTTCCATGGAGGATTGAAATTGAACCAAAAACTGCTTTTTAGTCTTTAAAAACTATTACATGGACATTTTGCAATATTTTGGAAATATTTTAGAAAGGTTAAAAGAATCTCAGCAGAATTGTGTCAATAATTTAAATGGAATGGATGGATTAAAGTTGGCTGCACAAAGAGCACATAACACATTTTATTTGTGACAAGTAAACAGCAATTAGACAGAGAGGAGCGGCTGAGACGAAGACAACACACATTTATAATTGCAATGTTGCTACCATTGCTGACATCAGTAAAGATATACTGCTTATTGACTCATTTATGATAGAGAGGAGGATATATTCTCCAAAGCACTATCAAGAGGTCTTACAAGTTTCAATAAATAATACCTGTTCAATGGATCTGTTCATACAATTTAGGGGCTTTAAGAAATTATCTGCAATATCACTGACATGATCTGAGCTCATATTTATAATGCATCTCAGAACTGGTAGGGATGTCAACATCAAACCCATCAAAATGGATGTTTCTTCGATATGTGTTCTCAGGACAGGCAATGCCCTAAGAAAGCATATTGGATGCAAACTCCTTGGATTGCATCAACTGACTTCATTATTCATAGTATGTGCATACTCTGTTGAGGTCAATAATATCACATTCATTGCAAGCATGTCAAATTATCAGCAGAATTGTATGATCTGTTAACACCAAAATGTATTGATTAGATTTTTCGAGCCGGACTTATGAATGGATAAACAGAGAATGGTAACAATATACACTCACTGAGCACTTTATTAGGTATTTATTAGACTTCTTAGATTCTGCTGCTGTAGCCTATCCACTTAAAGGTTTGATGTGTTGTGTGTTCAGAGATGCTCTTCTGCATACCATTGTTGTAATGCATGGTTATTTGTGGAAATGTAACCTTCCTGTCAGCTTCGATCAGTCTGGCAGTTCTCTTCTGACCTCTCTCATTAAGGTGTTTTTGCCTGCAGAACTGCTTTCACTGGATGTTTTTTTGTTTTTCGCACCATTCTATCCAAACCAGACTGGTGTGTGTGAAAATCCCAGGAGGTCAGCAGTTTCTGAGATACTCAATAACCATTCCATGGCAACAATAATCATTCCATGGTCAAAGTCACTTGGATCACATTTCTTCCCCATTCTGACATTTGGTCTGAAAAACAACTGAACCTCTTGACCATATCTACATATGCATTTAGCTGCTGCCACATGATTGGTTGATTAAGTATTTGCATTACCAAGCTGGTGTACAGGTCTACATAATAAAGTGCTCACTGAGCGTACATTGTTTTACTGAGCCTATTTTTACAATTTTCATAATCATAATCAGAGCTGTCAACTATTTGATATTTTTTATACTTTCATCTGACCAGTTGGAGAACTGTTTCTGAAGCAATTTATGAAGATGGATTGGTTCTCTCTTGCATGAGGATTTTCAAAATTTTTGCCTTTTTAAAAAATGTTTAGAGACTATTATCAAAAATATATATATACTTTTTTAATGTAGCAATAGTATCAATGCTGTGTTCACGTGAGTGGCCGATAAAATTTTCAATCACTTGATTTTGACAGATAATTTTAGGATTAATTTAACTATTTGAGATGGACTACTTTCATTTGTCAAAGTGATTAGAAACTCTTGGGGCTTCATATGAGTTTTGATTACAGTTTTTCTGGGCAAAAACAGGATAATTAGAATGATTTAATGACAGCCTGTGGCAATATCAGATTTTAGCTTTTAGCTTAATGGCAAGAAGATACCTGTAATTGGTGTAAACTAATTATCTAAAAAAATTATTGTGCATTCCACCTGTGAAAATGCTTGAATGTCAGCCTAAAACGACAACTTCACATCACCACACACAAATAACAAGAAAAGAAAATTAATACAACTTTGCTGCTGATATATTTCCAATTTGTGCATGGGCACAAGCACCTGGTTGTCTCGTTTAGAGCTTGACAATTTAAATAACTTTCAATACTTTTCCAATGTTATTATTCCAGACATGTATGCTTAATCTTTGAGTGAAAAAATAAGTAGCGCAGTAATTTAAAAGATAAAAATAAACCGAGCAGAGCTACATAGATATCAGAAGGCTGTATGGGGGGAAACATAACAGAAGAATGAAATGAAAAATACGTAGGACCTTTTTTCTCCAATATTATTGTGACCAATGCCTTGACAGAGATGGATTAATATTTTTTGTAGATTACGTGCCATATTTGTCTCTCACTTGGGTGCATCCGAACCTGAATTTCCAATTCAGGAATGCACAGACAATGTGTTGTCGACAGATATTTTTTCCTTCTAAAGTTGACCAATCGATTTTCTCTTTTTTCCATTTGTTCCATCAGTCGAATACCATACTAGCCAAGTAAAATAACTTCTCAAAAAAGTGAGCACTAAAAGAAAATTAGCAAGAAAAAGTCTAAAGTCAGTAATGTTTACCAATCACTTTCAAGTGATACACTCGTCCTGAAACATTCATATCCAGCACAAGAGGGAAATCGTGTGAAGGAGTAGCTAGCTTGCTTGCATGGAAAGCTAGCCAATGGTAGCCTGTGACCAAGCAATAGATCACAATGGTTTCTCACCTTTAGCAAAGGAGAAGATTGAGGCTGGAGCAGATGGGACAGATAGGTCTGGTCCCACTGCAGTGTTTGGTCATGCTAGGGCTACAGTGGTAATAGAGTTGCTCCAACAGAGCAGCTTTTAATCTAAATTACCTGTAATTGTACTACGTGATTAATGATATGTCAGTATTAAATCACAAGTTTGGTGGCTTGAACGCACAACAGTTGCAATGCCAATGTATATTACAATTTGACCAACCACACAGTCTATGATACCATTCAGACTTGTTTCAAGGTTAAGAAGCATTTGCATAAAAGGGCTTCAGAGGTAGAAAAAGAGAAATATCATCCTCCTTGTGTCCAATCCTTGGGTATACTTCATGAATAAAATGTAAAACTTTGAGACAGTACACTGGCTGACAAAACAGCTCCAGTTTGGTCATTTGATTGCTCAGCAGTGCTTGAGACGTGACAGAAATTGGAACAGAAGAGAATTCCGGTTCTGAATTGAAAAGGTACATTAAAATTGCCATTGATATTGCAACAATAATCAATTTCCAAGTCAATTTTACCCTTTTTTGATGCTCTATGCTGTTGTGAGATTAACCTCCTATCAACACAAATGCTAAATATCAATTAATGTGGATTTTCAAAAAGAATACTTTTCTTACTTTAACCTACCTTGTGGCAAAAGATTGGTAGGTGTGTGAATCAAGAGCTCAGAAAAGGTTTCTTGCTTCAGACAGATCAACAAATTTCCACAAGTAATTTGATATTGAATCTGTTTTTGTGGAGTGAATCATTTCAGTCGACACCGAGGCATTTTTTCGGACTGAAAGCAATGTTCCTGTTTAAAAGGCACCTGTCACCTGTAGAGATATTCATGGTTGTGGGAATACGAGGCGAAAATTGGACCAGCACATCTAGGTCCTTACTTTCTCACTTATTACACGTGTCAAACAACACCTGCCGCAGGAATGTCTCTTTCCACACAGAGGAGACCAGTCACCCCATTTCAAACCCACTTACGAGGCCTGCTTCTACAGTTTCTTCTCAGGCACATCTGCCCAAACCCCCCAATTAGTTTTGACCAATGACTCAAGAACAGGAAAAGGAGGTTTGGAGCCCTTCGGTTGACCTACCCGAGACAATAAGCGCAAGGTACCGAACGGCGCACCAGGGGCCACAGGCCCGTGGGTGGTTCCCGTTTCCCACAAAGACACTTTATTTTCTTTCTCTCCCTCCTTCTCTTTCTCTCACCCCTATCCATTAACAGTCAATCAACCAAGTTCACATTCAACTCCCACCGCTTTTTTTATCCCCATTCATACAAACGAAACGTGGCTTTAAAAAAAGAACCCCGCTCTGTCCGGCTCCCCTTCACTGAGGGATGTTTACTCTCCGCACCCACAATATTGCATTCCTATGGCAACTTAAAAGCATTGCTCCCTAAATGGGGCCTGTAAAACTATTTTAGGGGGAGGGTCGGAGGGACAATGGACCTCATTGTGGCAGAGTGGATCCTTTTGGGTCTGTGGAGTGGAAACACAGGCAGTAAAAAAAATAAAAAATGAAATGAATTATTCAAAGGTTTGAGGCAAAAAATCCTGTCAATCGCTTCAAGTCCACCTCCAGGGGTCGGAGCTGAAATAAATGGTGCTTAACCGTTTAGTCTGACAGGTATGGAGGCATACGGTCTTATTAGCGCTCATACTGTATATTTGTGTTTCAGGTTCACTTCTGTTCGCAAACGCACATTGGTAACATACATTCTTTTCCCTTTACAATTACTGTTTAATTGCATCCAGGTGTGGAGCACTTGGAGCCCAGGCTGACAGGCAAACTGGCACTTGGATAAACTTGTCTGTGGGGAGAAAAAGAACTTAAAGCATGCCTAATGTTCAATTTCTGTCAGCGTTCCAGTGTTGACTTAGTGTGCATAGTATTTACTTTAGTAGTTTTTTCCTGGATTATGCAGTGCTGAAGGGTTTTTTCAGCTTAATCTACATACACAGCTGGCACTGTACCTCCCATGCTACTGTACTACGTACCATAAGTCAATCATCACTGTACACACACACACACACATTAAGTAAACAGCCAAAGTTTCTGACAGCCAGTTTGGCTTTCTATGGCAGGTATGGGGGCAATCAGGCATAGTGGTTTAAAGCAACATATTCATTTTAAACCAATTATTGACAATTAAATTTGTTTGTAAAGTCACATCCATTGTGTTTACAATTCAACCTACAATCCAATCCAAGCCTTACGCGTGCACTACCTGAAATCACTGCCTGAACAGACGGCATAATCAAACAGTATATGTCAGCATCATCTTTTTTTAATGACATAATCAGCTATTCATAAACATTCACAGCCAAATAATCATCCCACTCATCTCCATCAATATTTAGGGTTATAACGTGATGAGTTGTTTCTTAAGTTAGCGAGGAAGCCTAGTCATAATTTAATTGAGTGCAGTAATGTAATGTAAAGTAATGCAGTAGTCTCTGGTTACAAATGATTAAACTGCAATATGGCATGGCTATTTTTGAAGAATAGTTGGGTCATGCTTCAAAGTCGCAAATGCTCCAAGTTATCCAACATTATAATGCTGTAGTGCATGTTTTAAAAAAGAATAATTAAAATATTAAATAAAAAAGCCGGTTAAGACGTGTCGATTTTAGTTAACTGGTTAACCATGCCCATCTCAAAAAATATCTTTCTTCATTGCACTAAAAAACACTATCAGTACCAATCAAAAACATACGACTAAAAATGTACGTATGAAAGCAAACATACATAGCACATTTGACATACAAAATACAGACCTTTAAAATGTATAACTGTTGTAACTTAACATCTCTGTTTTTAGCACAGTGGACTCTAAGTTCTCGTCGAGCTGGGCCATTTATTTCCAGAAGTCATTATTGTCTCCAGCTTAGGTGGTCCAGCTCTCTATGATTTGTGGGTAATGATCTGGCACCCAGGCCTGTGTTCAATTATTCTCATTGAGAAAACCATTTCTCACTCTGTGGAGCAAATCAAAATACACTCACTAATTTTAATCTGGATTTAACCTTGCACCTGGCAAGGTAAAAACTGAAAAATAAAACTCGAAAGCAAAAACACAATAGCAGACGGGTGGGGGAACAAGCATAGGAGATATAAAGATGTTAATTTAAAAGGTCAGTGCTACACCCGTTTAGTAACCACCTATAACATTTTCGATTCATATTAAGTGTGATGTATTATGTAGCCTTTTAAGAGGCAAACTTTCCCAGACCTTATTGAATTGATTCTGTGGCAAGGGTTCACTAGTTCTCTTGGACTGAAGGTTCAAGCCGAAGAAGAGTGCCTCGTGGTAATTAAAGAAGGATAGAGGAACAAAAGCGTGTGGTCGCGGTGTAAACGGTGGAGCGTAGCCAGAGGATGAAAACACTTAATTACCCGGAAGAGGAGAACAAGCAATAGGAAGGCTTGTGTGCCAGGCTTCAGTCGACTGATTACTAACGTGTAGCTCGACATCTCCACACATCATAATAATAATAATAATAATAATAATAAAAAGAATAACAATTGTTATTAGCTGACGCTTTTATCCAAAGACTGTTGATTATCAGGCAGGCAATCCCCCCTGGAGAAATGTAGGGTTAAGGGCCTTGCTAAAGAGCCCAACAGTTCTTGTGGATCTTATTGTGGCAACACCAGGGCTTGAACCACTAACCTTCTGGGGCCCAGACACGTACCAAAGATGCTAGAATACAGTCTGCCCCATAGGGGAAGTTACCACAAGGGCAAAATAATCCCAAATATCCTAATATTGGGCCCACTGGTGTCCTCCCTCCACCGAACTGCTGACAAAAAATTAAGCCTTGCTATTGTGAGCCCAAGGTGAATGAGAATGAGATAAGGCAGGTCACTTACAACCTCCTCACGACTTGCGAGGAGGGCGGGAGAAGGAGGAGGAACAGGTTGAGGAGACCGCTTTCGGGAAATGAGAAGCCAATGAGGTGAGTCAGGAGTAGCACAAAGTCGGGAAAGTAACACTTCACTTTGCCATTCACAGCCAGGCCATTGCAATGGCTTTATTCACACTCCTATACAAGACCCCTACAGATACTCATGCAGAAAATAACTTCAGTCTTAGTCATTACTGTACATTAACCACCGCAGTTAAAACATCTGCAAATTACAATTTTTTTATTAGCAGCTACATGCTGTGAAAGAAAGGCCGGGGAATGGCACTTAGGCCAGGGATTAGCACAGAGCGTTAATGAAATGTAATGGACTGGAGGAGGTCTGTTATCAGTGGAAAGGCAGTTGTTTTCTCTGCTCTGACGACCCAGAGCTAACTGGGGGTTTTCCACACAAACTCTCTCACAATGCACTGACAATGATGCACAAGGATGAACCAAAAAAATACATACCACCTCTCCCATTATATCAGCAGTAGCAATGATCAAACAACACTTAGTTGTTGCAATCTTCTTCTTATTACTATTATTATTATAGTTAAATGAAGGGTTTTATTATCATTAGAGGAAATTAAGTGCCACCTTTGCAACCCACAAGGTGTATCCTACCGAGGTTACAGTATGGAAGCTGTCATATTGTCCCACTCGCGATCGTGACCCTGCAGTGACCCTATGAGTGCTCAGGCGGCCATGCCATGACAGTGGGGGTCAGAAAACCATGGGAGCTCTGTCAACATGCCAGGACATGTGTGCAGGGCCACTTCTACACCCATCTGCTCTGCTTTAGGAAGTTCGTCCTGTTGCAGCTCCATGGCAGGGGTCACATAATCATCCGCCTGACGGGTAATGGGATTTTAGCGCGGTTTCGCTGCCAAACACGTGATAGCACAGGGTGAGACCATACTGTACAGGCTGGCTTCTCCAAACCGCTCCTGCAGGGCAACTGGGGCCTGTTCCAGGTGAGGAACGGCGACGATCAGCAGACGAACGGCCGACAAACAGCCAACAAACGGCTGACGAACGACAGACAAACAGCTAACAAACAGCTAGCGAACACCCAACAAACAGCTTATAAACAGCTTATAAACAGCTAACGAACAGCCTACAAACGACCAACGAAAAGCCACCAAATGGCTAAAGAACAGCCAACGAATGGACAAGAAACGGCTGACAAATAGCTAATGAACAGGCAAGAAATGGCTGACAAACAGCCAACGAACGACCGACGAAAAGCCAACAAACTGCTGACGAACAGCTAACAAACTGCTGACAAATGGCAGATGAACAGCTGACGAACCGCCGACTTTTCACATGCGTGGGCGACGGACCGCCGAGCGGCGTCGCGTACGGCAGACGCTTCGTTTGAATTCCCCAAAAACGCGCCTGCTTACCGCCCTCCCCTCCGAGGGAGAAACTAATGGCGGAGACAAGCAGGCAGTCAGACTCCGGTGAGGAACTTCAGTGTGGGGTTAATGGAGCGGAACAGTTCCAGCTCAGTGGCTGGGTTCAGAGCCACACTCACACACACACACACACACACACACATCTGACAGGTGCAGAGGTGGGGAGGGGCAGAAGGGGGCTCTTCCTGCGAAAAGAACAACAAGTCCTCCGGTCGCATCGTAGCCGTCGTCCTCCCACAATTCCGAATGCACCTCGCTGCTTGCAGTCAAGGTCACCGAAAAGACGTCTGAGATTTTGCAGTCAGGCTTTGCATTTAGAACCGTTTTTAGAAGCCCTTGTTGCATTCGGGTTAATTTTCTCCCCTTTATTTGTAGTTTGGGACGTACGAGCTGTTTCACGTCTGTTCCTATGAAAGAATGAGGCCAAAGGTAATGCGTCTAATTCACTGACAAAATACAGTTCAAAATTAATCTCAGGATAAAACTCAGGATAAACACCAAACAGACTGGCTGTTAATTAAGCTTGGAGGGCTTGTTTGTATTTGAGGTGCCTTTCTCCCTCTTACTCACTCAGTTTTTATGTCTCTCTCACTCTCTGTGTCTCTCGCTCACTGTCTCTCTCTCTGTCTCTCTCCGTGTCTCTCTCCGTGTTTCTCTCCGTGTCTCTCTCCGTGTCTCTCTCTCGGTCTCGCCCTCACTCAGTCCCATTCACACAGTGAACAGCCACTGAGAAGAGGAGAGAAAAGATCTCCATTGTAACAAAGGACAATCTCTTGGACTGGCCAACACTGAACAAACAGCAGCACCTACTGGCAGTTAACCCAACTAGTCCAGTGTGCGTGCCTGCATGTGTGTGTGCATGTGTGTGCGCGTGTAGAAATAGCTGAGGTCCCACATTCAGGAAGGGATGAAAGATATCTCATTATCAGTTCCTTTCAGGGCATAGTTCTCACAGAGCTCTCTATGGCTTTTATCATGCTTAACTCTACATCCAACCATTCGAAGCAATCCTTCATTTCAGTTGAATGGAATGTCTTTCACAGAGCTGAAATCTCAGGTGGGCCTTGCACCTCCAATCTGACAGGAGAGATTCAAACCAGCTTGCGTTCAACAACAAAAATGAATAGGGCAGGGCGAGGCCTATAGCTTTCAGAGCTTAGGGCTTCTTCGCCTGTAGTATGCTCCCTGAAAGGACTCCCTCATTCAAAGGACCCGTCCCTCTCCCCACACCATCTGAGCCCAACTCCAACGTTCAACATGTTCTACAGGGGCAGATCCAAGCCTTGGTTCTACATATCATGACCTTGCAATTATATGGTTCTATCAGCATGGTTTTGGGCTCCAAGCAGATAAAACCTTTTAAATGTTGTTTTTTTTCATAATTATAAACAGTATTTTTGTGTAAACAAATTCATGACACCAAGTAATTTTTGTCAAAAATATCAGCTAGAAGCGTATACCTCTATAATTCTCAGTCTTTCTCCTTCCACACACTGTCGCTTAAAGGCAATTGACCTTAAGGGCGCCTTGAGCACAGCCTGCATTCAGGAGTCGGCTGGCCACACTGACAGCAAATTTATCACCTCTAGGCTTCAAGGTCACGCAGTAAATTGTCCAGTGTTAATTCAACTCTAACGGTAACAGTCTAACAGAGTCCAAAAGAGTCCATATATACTCTTTAAGAGTTGATGTGAACATCTCACAGAGCAGAAGCCACGGTGATCACAGTGTCCCTCTCACTCGTCGCCTCTTTCTTCGTCTCTCTCGGTCCTCCATTCCAGCTCTCTGCGCCTCTCGCCCTCTCTTTCGGCCTGTCCGCAGGAGGACAGTAGTCTGTGAAAAGCCGGCTTCCTGTTTCATGCACGGCTCAAGCAGGGTAAAGCCCGACAGAGAGTTGACTTACATCTCGGCTCTCAGGCCCTTACGCCGGGAGCCATGAGAATTCATCACGGTAATAACAGGTCAGCGACAGCAGCCACCATTTATTTAAAGAATAACTCATAAGGCGGCCCTGTTTACGAGCCAATAAATAGCGCTCCCGTACATGCTATCTTCACGCTTTGTGTAAAGTGGCCTGGGAAGGCCTTCTTCACTCAAAGCCGAACGGCGACAGAAACGTTTATCCGCACACCCGACCCCACGCATCAAGAGCGACACGCAGACATTCCAAGGAATTTTTTCCCAGTTTTTATCCTGTTTTCCTTCATCTTTTGCAGCTCTCTAGCGGTTGGCTGCCTTTTCCAGGTACCTGGACATGCAAAGGCTAAGCGCAGCAGCTCAGATTTAATGGTGTGCTGGCAGTGCATTTTTAATTTATAATTAGGTAGGACAGACGATTAAAAATGCATTACAAAGTACCACTTTAAAGAAAGAGGAACAGTGCAGGCTCCTCGGACTAGTGCAACGCAGAATGCTGGTGTGCAGACAGGCACTATAAAAGAGTAAAAGATGTAACTCTTAAATTGAGTAATGCTGCCCAGCTGTGCATCCTGAGAATGGACCTTTTTTCTTTTTTTTTTAACACTTCAATTTTTTTTAAACAACCATTAATTTTTCAGAACTTTAGAGGTATTGAAAATAAACAGCCTTTTAAATACGATCCTGGCGGAAAGGAGGACGGGCGGAACATTCCGGAAACCTCTGCTCTGGAACGGGCCTCCTCGCGCTGCACTCCATCACGGCTGCCCTCTGACCGCAATAAAGGGCCAAGTGCTCCAGCGTATTTGTTGGCTTAGCCCGTCTGCGGTGGTGGATTTGTTCACTGAGGAGAAGTGACCGGGTTACATTGCCTTTGTAGTTAATTTCATTAGCGCTTATCGCCTACGATCACTCCTTGGTTACCCCCTCTGACCGTCCCCCGCCCAGTCTGAGATACTGTAAATCACGCAGCTGCGCAACATCTCTGCAAAATCTCTGCAACATCGCCGCTTCCTGCAACACACACACATGCAAGCACGCAAACACACACACATGCACACGTACACACAAACGCACACGCATCCACCCACCCACCCACGCAGGCAGGCAGGCAGGCAGGCACACGGTACCAGTAGCAGACACACACGCACTATTTATATTCTTTGTTCAATTAACTAAGTGTCTTTGAGTACGCTGAACAAAGCGATACAAAATAAACGTGACTCGACAAGGCAAACGGCGTACCACTGCACAGTTCTCAGCTTTACAGAATGCTGAAAAAAAACGTAGATTCGATTTTGGACAAACATGAGATAAGCGCAGATCTGGAATCTTGAAATACTTGTCTATCTTTCAGCTATAAATGCATTATGCATAAAATGTGCAAATATGAAGAAAATTTTTTTAGTAAATGTAAAAAAAAAAAAAAAAAAAAGACAAAATATAAGAACTAGCTGAGTCACTTTTCCCGTTGGTCCTCCACATTCTTCTTTGTTGGTGGAGCAGCTGTGGTCTACGCAAATGAAGTGGTGACGATGACATTATTGTGACGTGTATGACGGCATCAACACTAAAAAGCCAAATTCAACTTGGTTCTCCACTATATTTCTGTTCTGACGAAGATCACTTTCACAAAGCTGAATAACTGCACTGGGTAAAACCCGGAAGAGGCTAACTACCCTACACAAGAAAAGCAGCCACTCGTTAACCGGGTGCCAAAACTTGTTTTACAACATCGACAACCTGGTTGCTGCTGATGTCATAAGAAATCAGAGAGTAGGGGTGACTTGATCATGGACCTGGCACGTGAGCGGTGTGAAATTTACAGGTTTTGATCCCTGCAAACCATGATAGCTGTGTTTCCTATAGAGAAGAGAGACGTGCGAGAAGAGTGTTAAAGCGCACTCCAAATAGTGGAGTTTTGTCCCGTTTTCCTGAATGTGCCTATATAATGCCTCATTTACATTCGCTTTTAAGTTGACTTTTAATAGGCTACGTCTTCAGGGTTATTTGTTTCGGGGAGTGTTATGGGAGTCTCTTGCGGTATTGTTCACGACCCCAACTGTTCCATACCAAGTGGATGACTGGCTTTATGGCACACGCAAACGAGGTGATAGCATGAACATCTGTGAATCAGCTGTAGTACCGTTCCAAGAATCAGCTGTGCATGCAAGCGTGCAACGAGTCGTACCGTATTTGTGCCCTTAAACTGGTGCGCTGCTGCTGGAAGAAAATCCTGGGGGTAACACTGTATTCAGTTGTGTTCTTTATTTTTCAGAAAATAGTTTTACAGCACATGATTTCATAACATTTATTATAGGTCGCAAAGGGTGCAGACATTGATGCTATAATGCTGGATGAACATTATATCGCCAATGGGAAGATTAAAAAGAAATACCCAAATACATGTAGCTCGTTGACACCCCCAGACCGATTGTGCTGATTGACCTCGTTTTGTAGCTCTGTTGAGTGAAAATGAGATCTGAGCCATGATCCAACATTTACTGTGTTGCGTCACATATATATGATAAAATTGTATAATACATTATTATTATTACACATGTAGACCCCCCCACCCCCAATACACACACACACACACACACACACACACACACACACACACACACACACACACCCCCGTCACACATTGCAAGCTCCAACTCCGCAGCTCTCTCCACTCATCACAGAGGGCTAGATTCTACACACACCCCTCCAATCCCAGCCACATTGTTAATGCTCACACTGCGACAGTGGACAGCCTTTATTTAGTGTCTGGATTAACTGCTCCTACAAAGCACATTTAAAAGATAAACAAACCTCGATCAACACATCATAGCTAATTGCTTTTTATTCCACATTAAAGACCCTGTCTTTGTGTATTTGCGTGTGCGTATATGCATATTTGGATTTGTGTTTGCGCGTGCACGTGCCCTTGTAGCTACGCACTCATTATTTCAAGCTAAGCGTTGCAGATCACGCCAAGTGTGATATTTTAATTAACTCATCAAGATGTATTTTAATCGCACGCCTCTAATATCGGTTAAACAAAATGGTTCTCCCAGAGACAAAGCACTCAAAGACATGAAAATAGAAGAGTAGAAGTGTTCCTGCATTAAAAAAGGCAAAGAAAAGTATTATCGCTCGACTTGCAATGAGCTGAGAAACATCTGCTGACACCAGTCCTCAGATAAAAGGAACCTTTATAACAAGCCATTCCCATGGTATTTCATATAAATGTGAAATCACTACTTACCTTTTCAGCCTAGCAAGGCTAGCGCTCATATGCTCTGCGCTGTATACGAACATGAGCTACATTCCCGCGGGTATTACTATAGCTGCCTTGACTGACCGGGTACATTTAGTGGGCGATGTGATACAATGCGTTATTAGATTAGGACTGTGAAAGTAGGCGGTGGGAACAAAAGCAGGAAATTATAAACTAAAAAATCTAGGTCAAAGTGAATCCCTGAACTGTACTTACGTGAATGCTAAAATGAAACCGCATTGTCAGACAAGGCTTTCAAACAAAGGTGAGACACACAGAAGATATATTTTGGTCTTTTGAGGATATATTCCTGGCTCAGTGCAGTCATGTTTTTCAGAGCAGCTGAGGCAGTTATCGCAGCAGGCGACCGACAGGAGAGTGACTTGCAGGAAATATCAAGCGCATAAATCCCCGAACGAACCCACCACAAGGATATGACAGGACACAAATTAGGGAAGGGAGCCAGAACTCAGGGTGTGTGAAAGCCCCTTAATGATGTGCACTGTGGGGGGGGGTGCATTTTTACAGGAGCGTGATGCCCAGGCCAGTCTCGCCACCATTAACTCCCAACTGGAGCGGGTGAAATCGGGTCAAAGCCGCGACGGCCAACATGTCGGTATGGAGAAGCCATGCGCTTCGGAGTGCACCTCTAACAGCGTCTCCGCGTGTGGCCAGGTCGAGGCACGCCGGACGGCAAAAAGGATACGAGGCCTCAAAGGGGCATCCGCTCTCAAAGCCTTCCGGTAACTTCTCCCCTCGTCACTTCCTGCTGAGGGGAGCCGGGGTCGCGACAGGGCGGACATCACCGCAGGCCGTATCCGCAAAGTGGGAAAAATGAGGGGGAAAATTCCCCGGAATAGGGACTCTCAAGGCCAGGAAATTGAAGAGCCGGTTCCTGGCCGTCTTATCGAGCCCGCCCACCTCTGACAGGAGCGGCTCGGGTCAAATGCGGCGGTAATGGTCTGGACTTAAAATGTATTAGCCTGTCAGGGCCGGGGAGCGGCTGATTGACTGCTCCGGCGGCGGATGAGCCACCAGCCGGGCCGGGATGAGGGAGCCAATTGGCTTTCCCATGCAAGATGGCCCCGTTAATGATGATGCACGACTGTGTGCGGGGCTGGAGGGACTCCCCATTCGTCTTGACGGGAAGAAGGAGCGCCGGGCGTGTTGCGGAGAACACCCTCGAATCACAAAAGCCGCCGTTCCAGGTATTGTATGAGGGCAGGGGTGGAAGGAAAAAGCAATAATGTCCTGGGAAAGAAAAAAAAAAAAAATACAATTGGAACGTCAAGGACTGGAAGCCTAGTTGGGCATAATATCTCAAATATGCGTGTGTGTGTGTGTGTGTGTGTATGCGTCTTATCCTAGTAAAGGACAATAACCTAAAATACTTCACGGAGCCTGGGTGAGGTGGCTGATCTATTGACAGAGTGGGAAACAGCAGTTAGAAGAGGTGAACCCGGCAGATGAGAGCAGTCATTTCATAGTCGATGTGAAGGCCCCCTCTCTTCAAGGTCAGCCCTGTCCTCGGTAATGAATACGCTCTCCCGGGTGTAACTTTATTCACAGTTTACCGTTCTGCGCTTTGAACGCCTAGACAATGATCTGTGATATCAAACAAAAAGCTGAACTCATCGCATTGGGACAACAAGAGCTGGATCGTCATGAATAAACGGTACGGACAGAGAAGAAAATTTGTACGCCCCTTTCCCAGCAGGTTTTGGGATTAATAAAATTTAACTTGACTTCACAACATGCACACATTCATGAAAACGACAATGCGTGCACAGACATTTTGGAGACTGTGAGACTGTATGAAATACAGATATTCTACGGAGCTGTTTCACTCATTTCTTTTCACTTCATATCAAAGTCCACAGCCTTCTAAAAATCATATCCCTTATGAGCACTCATCAGCCAAAGTGGTAATGTGGACGCTGCTAACAAAACACTAAACATGTTCAGTTTATCTCTTCGTTATGATTATATTAAGTGTTTTCATAATCGCGATGCATTTACAGTGGTATGACTCAACTGAGTGTCGCTGAGACCGACAATGTGCAATGTTCACAGTGACATTCGGTTTATACTCTGGGTGACTGGAGTGCTTTATACTTTTTAGCTAAAAGCAACAGCTATAGTCGAGCGAGAATAGAACATTCCAGAACATTCAGCAATTTCATATACACTGGCCTCAAGTTTTACTCTGGCGCAGATAACACACATTTTGTTTCACCAATGCTGCCGTTTCACAAAATATATTTTATCGGTTACACCAGAAGGAAACAGGAAACAATATAACCGGTTAGGCCTCAACCTCCATAATGAGCGTCTCGATTTCACAGTCCGTGAAGTTTCTCTACTTTGTTTTGCAGTGTGATTTTCTCTGATAATGAATTGGAATGATAAACGGATTTGTGTGCCAATCACATTGGGCTTTCCATGAACCATTTACAGTCAATAGTGGGAGTTACCAGGGCAGCATACTAAGCTTGTGGACATATGCAAAATTTCAAGTCGATTGTGAGAGAATTGTGTGCGGATAGTTTAATCAATCAGGATATTTATATACACTCAGTGAGCACTTTATTAGGTATTTATCAGACATATTTTTTTAGACTTAAGAGTTATGATGCGTTGTGTGTTCAGTGATGCTCTTCTGCATACCACTGTTCATAGTCCAGCATGTATTGTCCATCAAAGTTAAGTGCACAGCTTGATTTAATCGAGGCCTCACACATCTCAAATAAAACACAAACCAGAGAAAAGTTGCACGTTGCGGCTCTCACGCAATTCCTCCCTCTCAAACCATTTCCTCCGAATTCACTGTAAGTGCTCATCAAATTCTCTTCCTGTTGAATTTACCTCCAGATCCGGAGATACAGCGGGTGATGGCCGTGTGGAAACACACGCTATGGGAGAAAAAGGAGTTGGGCTTTACCTGCTCTTGTCTGTCCAGCCAGCGGTCCACCATGGGGTGATTGGCGCTCAGGGAAGAGCGGGCGTTCTCCCTCTGAAACTGCCCGCCCCAGGTTCCCGCATCTCGGGGGAGACTGCGAAACTTGTCTGAGCCTTTGGCCTGGAACGGCAAAGCGGAAAGCGCATTCCAAGTGTTAGCACCAGTATAACCTTTAACATAATAATTCATAATCATTTTGATTCTTCACCGTGCGTTCGGTTAGCAGAACGAGGGGGCTTCAATTGAAATTGCCAAAGATAAAATCTGCGCAGATATTAGAAAGTATTTTTTCCACATAGAGTGGTCACTGTGTGGAACAGCTTACCATGAAAAGTAGACTAGGCTTTATATGGTGCTAGAT
The DNA here is from genome assembly GCF_963514075.1 of Conger conger. Lineage (NCBI taxonomy): Eukaryota > Metazoa > Chordata > Actinopteri > Anguilliformes > Congridae > Conger > Conger conger. The sequence continues at coordinate 25,596,641 of NC_083763.1, read as the reverse complement.
GCTTTTAGGCAAACTAAACAGTAGGTGCAGTTCAGTGGTAGGAAAATGCAAGCATTGCTGGGCTGAATGGCCACTATGTTATGTTATAATTTGATATTTAGCAGACACTTATCCAAACTGACTTACAGTTGATTAGATTAAGCAGGAGACAATTCCCCCGGTGCAATGTGGGATTAAGGGCCTTGCTCAAGAGCCCAACAGATGTGTGGATCTTATCATGTCTACACCAGGGCTTGACCCACCAACCTAAAAGGTCCCAGTCATGCGACTTAGCAACTAGGTTACAGGGAAAAGCCACTATGCTACAGGCTGACCATACATAACCTACCAACATACTCACACACACACACAAACAAACACACACCCGTTTCTAATCAAGCTCTCTAAATATGGTAATTTAATCACCCCTCATTATTACTGGCTAACTAAACCAAATGGCTGCCATGCACTCCCCAGGTAATGCCAATACACTATTATTAAGGTGCTATTTTTCTTACGGAGCTATCCTATAAAACTATACTATTACACATGTACGCAACTACTGCACCATGTGGATGTACATGCACACAGGTTTTACCATATTCTAAAATGAGCAGTTTGGGCACAGGTGCTGGCCCCCTGAAAATGAGTGCATCACGAATGGTCAACTCGGCCTTGGCTGAGAGTCAGACTCCCATGTTGTTGGGAAAACGTGTGAACTTCCTGCTCCACAGCAGCCAATTAAAAAGAGTCGTTATGCCACGCTATGCCAAACCCCCCAATAATTTCATGAGGGAGGAATCACCCTATGCGTCTCCCGCCCTATGCTTCCCCCTTTAGCCATCACATTCTCGTTTAATCCTCATTTGCGGTGTTTATAGAGAGCACGGAGTGGCCGGAGCAGGCCGTCCGGCTCGGCCCAGAAAACCTGCGGAGCGGAGGAGCTCCTGGCGACACTCGGGCTTCCGTCTCCACGCTGAGGCCACGTGCGCGGGAATTTAATAAACCTTAAACCCAAACTCTTGGGATATCTCGGTCGTAAAAGAATACATATGGTTTCCCAATGTAGGGAGCGCGCAATAGTGCATGACCGAGGAGGCCCGAGGAGAAGGCCGAGGAGGGGTCCTGCTGAGGCTCTTTATGATGGCCGCTGGAGTCGGCCGGAACAGCCGTTTCACAAGAATATTCCAGAAAAAGATCCCATAAATCTTATTACAGGTAAAGCAACGGACGGGTGGAACGCTAAATCACACGTATTTACTGCTGGCTCTGCTATACATATTTATTTGCCTGTGAATGTGGCCGAAAGATCTGGGAAGGGCTGTGCGCGCCAAACTCTTTTGGACAGGTGAAGGTTTTATAACGCTAGCTGCAGGGCTCGCAGTTCCCACGAGGAGGCCTGTCAGCGCAAGCGAATCAAAACACAACTTCCCAAATCATCTCCATGCCAAATAAGGTAAAGCGGTGAAAATGAACCAATAAACAAGGGCTGCAGTGGGAATAAAATGTGAAAATGTTATGCTGCGGTTTATATTTTTGCTACGTGTTCGCAAGAAATGGGAAGCTAGCAGCTTGTTTAAAATATATTCAGTGTATCTCTTTTAAGCTGTGAAATCCCCGCTGGGTTAAAGGCTAACGGGCCAAGATGACATTACCAATACATCTGGCGCTTAGTGGATGAAAGGGCCTTCGTGTTCACTTTTTACCAATATTTTTTTTCCAGAGATGAAAGAATTAAAGCAGGTGAAAATTTGTAATAGAAAGAAGCAGTCCAAAGCAATTTACCACGCAAACAGAAGGAGGTCAAACTTTTTACTGAGGTCACAGAACTATAAATGCATGTACACGCTATGCAACGGTTATGTAACTACATGCTCTTATATAATGGGCATAGCTGCAGCTAGGGGTGACTGGTTAAGGGAAAGGGAGTTGAAGTAATCCCATGGCTAGGATTAGGGGAACGGAAAGTTTTTCAAATAAACATTGTAATTACACAGTAATTACAAGGTAGTTAAACCAACTACTTGCTTAATTACCAAAATAGATGATATACTGAAAAAGAGGAAAAATAGGATGACAACACTTTACCCTATGTGGCCAAACTCACAAATACAAGGAATCTTTTCAGATGTATAAATGAGACAAATATCCCTATCAGTTATATAAAATGTGTTTGATGCTTGTTGCATAGCACAGCATCTATCATTTCATTATATGCATTCTCAAATAGGCCAAACAAAAATGTGTTTCACAGCTAAAGCTTGCGTATGTAACAAGTCAATGCTAAGTACGGTACCAAAATAAAAATCCATTATCCTTCATTCACTTGCTTGCAGAACGAACAACTTGATTTCCAAAAGTGCTCCAACTCCACACTTCATTCAAAAACGAACTGGAAAGCGCACTAAATAAAGAATATTAAGTTAATTTTTTTAAAAGCAGTCGCCTTTGGTTCCCTTGCGCTATCAAGAACCGACAGACGCGTTCCGCCTCACACCTTGACATTCCGGCGGCGGTGAAATCCGCTTTCGCTGCAGAATAAAAGAGTGAGGGACAGATTTATTTTTACCTTTTAAATTAAAGCATTCTATAAGATTACGGAGGCGGTGACAACTAAAGTGCTTTAAAATGGGATTATCGGGACCGCTCAAAGACACGCTAATCAGGTCCGGGGTAGCCGTGTCACAATCCTGCCGCTCCCTCTCTTTACGCCCACTCTCCATTTTGAATATTGCAGTTTTCCGAAGCGCTGAGGCCGTGTCATCGCTATTAGAGGGCAACCATTTTGATAAGTTAATTGGCCTCTTTTTCATTTGCGGCCCTGGGGACACTGCACCAAAGAGCTTTCTGATTCATTTCAGACCTTGGGGGATGACCTCACGAGTAAATTACAACAACCGGAACGGCGCCGCGACGAAAAGAAAGGTCTTTTACAAAGTGGCACGATTAATAAAAGAGCACCTTCAAGGTTAGACCAACATGGGGGGGGGGGGGGGGGAATCTTCTGGAAGCTCCAGACGTGTAGGAATGCGTTATGGCTACGAGGGAGGAACAGGGGTCACTGCATCTGGGCACAGGTAATATATTACATACCCACAATTTAAACGGTGATGGATTACTATACAAACAGTACTTACCTGAGAGCGAAGGGGTTTAAATCACACTCAAACGTATTTAAAATGAGTTATTCATACATACGTACAGTGGTACAATCGCAGAAATACATTAAATGCATTAATACCAACACTTCCACTTTGACTGGTTAAAGCTCCTTAAACTTAAAGAAGAACTTTAATATATTTTTCGATATGTATATGCACCCTTAAAAATGTGTTATGAAAGCATTAGATCAATGGAACCAATGCTTGGGCAGTTTAAGTATGGGTAGTTTTAACATGGCCCTTACTGACATCATGGACAAAAGCATCATCACCCAAATGAAGAAGGGTTGCGGTTACCGTGCGTTCCAGGCTGTTGGTGGCGTTGCTGGAGTTGGGTTTGGCGAAGCCGGCCGTGGTGGACCAGCGGGTGGGGTTCTTGCGGGAAGGCTCTTCGGGTGAAGCGTGGGCCTCGGGGAAAGGGGGCACCAGGCCGGCGAGCGCGGGGTCACTGCTGCGGCGGACGTGTAGGGGCATGTCTGTGACACACAGAGACACGGGATCATTCATTCCCTTTTACAGTCATATTTAATACTGCACTGTGTACCCTTCTGGGGCTTCAATAACAGAGGAATAAAAATAAAAGGACCTTACAAAATACGGAAGGAAGGAAAGAAAGAAAAGAAAAAAGGCAAGAAAGAATAGAAAGGAGTAAAGAAATAAAAAACAAAAACAGAAAACAAAACAGAAAAGGAGAAAAGAAAGAAGAAGTAAAAGAAAAAAGTAAAGAAATAAGTTCCTTCGCCAGTGAGCCGTAATGGACGTGAACTTCGGGTCGTGAATCTGGGGCAGGACCGTCCCGCGGCACGCCGTTGGGATTGGCTGCCAATCGACAAATTCCCCCCAACCCCCACCCCCACCACACGCCCCCTGCAGTTCTGCCCCGGAGAGTCAGAGCCTGCTCCACACCACACGCCCCCTACAGTTCTGCCCCGGGGAGTCAGAGCCTGCTCCCCACCACACGCCCCCTGCAGTTCTGCCCCGGAGAGTCAGAGCCTGCTCCCCACCACACGCCCCCTGCAGTTCTGCCCCGGGGAGTCAGAGCCTGCTCCCCACCACACGCCCCATGCAGTTCTGCCCCGGGGAGTCAGAGCCTGCTCCCCACCACACGCCCCCTGCAGTTCTGCCCCGGGGAGTCAGAGCCTGCTCCCCACCACACGCCCCCTGCAGTTCTGCCCCGGGGAGTCAGAGTCTGCTCCCCACCACACGCCCCCTGCAGTTCTGCCCCGGGGAGTCAGAGCCTGCACCCTACCACACGCCCCCTGCAGTTCTGCCCCGGGGAGTCAGAGCCTGCTCCCCACCACACGCCCCATGCAGTTCTGCCCCGGGGAGTCAGAGCCTGCTCCCCACCACACGCCCCCTGCAGTTCTGCCCAGGGGAGTCAGAGCCTGCTCCCCACCACACGCCCCCTGCAGTTCTGCCCCGGAGAGTCAGAGCCTGTTCCCCACCACACGCCCCCTGCAGTTCTGCCCCGGGGAGTCAGAGCCTGCTCCCCACCACACGCCCCCTGCAGTTCTGCCCCGGGGAGTCAGAGCCTGCTCCCCACCACACGCCCCCTGCAGTTCTGCCCCGGAGAGTCAGAGCCTGCTCCCCACCACACGCCCCCTGCAGTTCTGCCCCGGGGAGTCAGAGCCTGCTCCCCACCACACGCCCCCTGCAGTTCTGCCCAGGGGAGTCAGAGCCTGCTCCCCACCACACGCCCCCTGCAGTTCTGCCCCGGAGAGTCAGAGCCTGCTCCCCACCACACGCCACCCTGCAGTTCTGCCCCGGAGAGTCAGAGCCTGCTCCCCACCACACGCCCCCTGCAGTTCTGCCCCGGGGAGTCAGAGCCTGCTCCCCACCACACGCCCCCTGCAGTTCTGCCCCGGGGAGTCAGAGCCTGCTCCCCACCACACGCCCCCTGCAGTTCTGCCCAGGGGAGTCAGAGCCTGCTCCCCACCACACGCCCCCTGCAGTTCTGCCCCGGAGAGTCAGAGCCTGCTCCCCACCACACGCCCCCTGCAGTTCTGCCCCGGGGAGTCAGAGCCTGCACCCCACCACACGCCCCCTGCAGTTCTGCCCCGGGGAGTCAGAGCCTGCTCCCCACCACACGCCCCCTGCAGTTCTGCCCAGGGGAGTCAGAGCCTGCTCCCCACCACACGCCCCCTGCAGTTCTGCCCCGGGGAGTCAGAGCCTGCTCCCCACCACATGCCCCCTGCAGTTCTGCCCCGGAGAGTCAGAGCCTGCTCCCCGCTCCAAGGAGGCCGGCTCCCTCTGTCGCTCCCCTGGCACGGGTAGGCGAGGGGGGGGGGAGGGCAGGCGAGGGGGGGGAGGGCAGCCGGGGGAGGCGGTCCGGCCTTTCCTCCGGCGTGGGAGGACGGAGGGGCACCTGACGGAGCGGACCGCTGCACCGCGACCCCTGTCAGCCCGCAAACGGAGAGGGCGGCTATGACAGGAGGCCTTTTCATAAAGAGCCCTGCTCCCAATATGTTGCAGGTCAGGCCTGCGACGCCCCGAGCTCTCCTTCACTCAGACTGTGCACTTGTCAGCTATTTTAGCACCGAATGCGCCGCGCGCGGTCGCGACTGTTACCTCTTTCATCGCTTTGCAGTGACCCGAAGGCTTTTATCAACTTCCCAGCTCGAACCTGTAAGAGTTCTGCGGCTGATATCATACCGAACACAGGCCACGCATTAAAGGAGAGTTCTTTGTACTGATAATGAAAGACTGTCTTTCCATTTCCTCTAACGGTTATAGCCGTGACAGATTTGACTTTTCCTGAAATGTTTAACAGCAGGGATGCTGTGCAGCCCAGGGGAGGAAGTGGACTCAGAAATGCTGTCTAAAGCAAGAAAGTCAAAGTCTATGAGTCACTTTCATTTCATCTCGTTTCAAAGCTATTACTAAAAAGGACAGACATTTTCCATGAGTGATGGGCATAATTGCAAATCGAAACTTTGACAATTTGACAGTTATTTGGAAAGAAAACAATGACAGCCATTACAACGATAGCTTGTATCGAGCATTGATGTGTGCAATGAGGATGCACAGATACACAGAGAAATCATTTGAAATACAAATTGTGATTTAGCCAACGACCTAAGTCAGAACAGAATTATAATTTTGAAATATCATGTTATTCATAGTAATTGCATGTAGCCATCACCATCCCATCCTAGCTTTTGTCTATTTGGAACAAATCAGAAGAAACATTAGACATGTAGCACAACACAACTCAATAGCTGCACTACAGACAATGACTATTAAAACATAAATAAAGATACGCGTAAGATAGTCCAACTGTTGCATAGCACCGTACATTGCAAACTGTAGGTTCTGTTCATACATGTGATGGAAACAGAAAAGTAAAAAGAAACAGGATGCCATCACCGAACTACAGACATTTGAGCATTTGGGCATGTCTCCTAACCACACTAATTACACCCCCACCCCCCCCCCTTCAACAATGATTTCCAGTACATTTCTCCAATTTGAGGACACAATTCAGTTTTGTTCACAACGGTGTATCAAAGCGGAAATGGAATTGTGTAACTCAATTCAGCGTCTGGGATGAAATTAGATGATTACAAAAAAGGGCAGAAGTCTGGCCATAAAGTCCCTTGTAATTTTACACCTCTGCGTTGGCCGTCTCATCCTCCATAAATTGCATTACAAATTGCTAATGCCAGAGGCATATTAACCAGGGCTGACAGGCATGTGAATCTTTTCTTTTTTTTAATGAACCTTCAGGGTAGTGCAGGGCGCTTCTCCGATGGCTGGAAACATCTCCGGGGCCCTGGCTAAGCTAACGCTAATCAGAGACCGTCTTCAGGCCGAGAGCGGGCCTGTCCGTGGGCTCGGAATTAGCCTTTATGGATTTTCTTTTTTTCCTGGAGCCGGTCGAGCGCAACCTCTGGAATCCATCGAGCCGGGAATGTGAGAAGGAGCGAAAACCATGGGAAGCGCTCAAATATCGAACAGATGTGGTCGGTCACTCGGGGAGCAGGTCTGAGCGAACGGGGGGAGGAAACTCGACGGGGCACTTTTTATGATTTTCTTTCCGTTCTCCCTCAGCAGTCGGGCCTCCCGTGAACAGACAAAAATACCGGGGGGGGGGTGGGGGGGGGGCGGTTTAAAGATGCTCGGAGATGCAGAACAGGTTTGGTGGGTCCACACGGCCGGCTTTTTAAATGAAGTCGACCTGCGCGCGATGACCGCATCTCTCGTACTGCTGCTTACATTCTTCCATCGTATCTGTGACCAATCAAAATGGCAGGCTACCCGTTCCGATTCTGACGGTGGCAACATGGATTTGCACCGGCCTTTTCAAATCAAGGGTTCTTGGCATAGTGCTGCAGGGATGGCCGCTTTCATCTTTAGCCCAAAAGAAAGAAAATCAGTCGAGAATCTTGCTTAAAATGCCTATCACCACTGGCAAAGGAAAACAGGACTGTAAGAATGAACAGGACTGTTAGTCATCACAAACTATCACGTACATTTACCAAAAATAACCCTACCTTCTGTTACAACATAATACATAGAACAATTACGTGAAGTCAAAGACTAATTAATCACCCTGCAAATTAACTACACGGTATGAACTGAATGGTAAAAATTCCCAGCAGAAGAAATGGAGAATATTCAACAAATGGAGAGGAAGGAACAAAGAAATGTAATTCTGAAAAGTCTCATCCAAAGAGCACACAATGGAAAAAAGTGATGAAGTAAAAAAATATCAAAATATAGTTCTTTATGGTTGCTTTCTTGGGTTTGACAGTAATGTTTTAAAGCGAAAGCAGGTTTGACACTGTAAATGCCTTTAATGAATGCAATGTTTTGTCTGACATTTGAACCTGCTGTGAGCGAGAGTAATGGGCCATTATTGAAGCATTCATTCTAAAAAGGCTGCTGTTCCCATTGTGCTGCCGTTTTATTTTAGATGTCTGATTGTCCAAAGGGCACTTTTCCCCCCCTTTGGTCAATTGTCAGTTGTCATAACTGTCAATCAGTGGCACCCAGCATTATGGAAACAGACATATGTAATTACTGGTGTATTGACAGAAAAATATCAACACTTCAAAATAAAGTAATTAATTACATTCCATAACATTTCATTTAGCGGACGCTTTTATCTGAAGCGACGTCCAAAACATACGTGCATACCAAGGATAAACTAGAGAACAGGTCAGAGAAGGTACAATTCACATAGGATCGGTTTTACAGCCAAGAACATAAGTCTGGTACACATGGTAGAAAGGCCAAGTCTGTAAGTAATAAGGTCAGGAACTACTGTACCGAGACGAATACAAATTCAACAGTCCTAGAATATAGTACAACATACAGCAAGGGACTAAAGATTGAGACGGGTGAAAACAAGTGACAATAGATTAGGGGACTCCCGCAGAGGAGTCAAGGTACAGCGTGAAGAGGTGAGGCGTCAGACTACAGCGGAAAATGGGCAGCAAGTAAGCAGTTCTTATAGGAATGGGGAGGTCATTCTGCCACTGGGGAACTAGGGCTAGGACTTTGAGCATGGAAAATACCCAATTCATTCATCATACAAACCTGAATGCTTATATACTGTATGTTCTTATTGATTATTTACTTACTTTGACCAACACTACTCCATATCCTCCTTCAAGTACAATTTTCTCATGTATATATCGACATTTCGGTGCAAACAGACAGAAAACAAAGACTTTTGGGGACTGCAATAGTCCAGGTGTCCCACAGTGGATTCAGAGGGCACATTATCACAGGTAGCTCGTACGCTAACCGCCTTTCCCTCAGCCAATACGGGCTTCAATGTAATGCATGATTGGATTACCTTCCAGACCAAAATTGGCCAGTCCCGCGTTTAATAACCTGGACGACCACTTAAGACAAACCGCCCATCGATCTGGGGTGAACCAGGAGCCGGGGAGGGCACTCTAACAAGATGAATGTGTAATCTTCCCTGCAGCGAGGATTAGAACCAGGGCAGTACGGCACCGCTCCGGTTAGCCCAAAACTCCACTGGGAGCGGCCATTTTCCCTCCCATCCATTTATCTCCCGACTTCAAACCAACGCTAACGTGCTATTTGTTCATTCAGACGCGCTCTTGTAGACAGAGAGAGGAAAACACGCCCGCGTAAAAGCAAAATTGTTGTTTGAGGTAAATATGAAAAATCGATAGCTAACCTCCTAACACCCCGTATCGACTCTCCCGATTCAGGACGCATCAGACACTCGAGTCCGCTTTTGGCTCCGCCGTCCCCGGGTTTTCAATCATTTAAATTGACGTAAGATACACTCTGTCCTCGGCGTGGAGTTTGGGCCGCGGCGAAAGTGGTCCTGACAGGCAGCCAATGACAGGCGGCGTAATGGAGGGGGGAGAGCCGGGCGGGAATATTGATAAGGCCGGGGCCAGGAGCCGCGCGCAGGTGAGAGCGCTCGTTACTTCCTCTTCTCGTCTCGGCTCCGGGGACCTTCAGCTCGCTGTCGACTCTCATTCCGCCGAGGGGAGCTGAGGCATTAAACCCCGGCCGTGAAATACAGTCTTAATTTTACTTCTCCGGGCCCAGTCAGCCATCCATTTTAAAGAATGGAGACAAATATGGAAAGAAATCTAAACCGGTAGCATTTTTCGAACGCTTCGGGTTTCTCGGCGCTGAATAAATATTGATGCGCCTTTGCGCAATTAGCGGACCAAACAATATATCTGTCTGAGACTCGACTGCCTAATTGGTTCTTAGGCAAAGAGGGGCGAGAGAGGAAAAAAACTGACTTTGAAAAAACTGAAATAGTCAGAGATTTCAGAGTGAGGAACAGTAAAACTGACAGTCAGTTAGTCGAAGATCAGAGTTTAATATCACATTAATAAGTACACCTATGGTAAATATGTATGACACGCCGAAAGCTGTGCTATTTTTAGTTCCCGGTAAAGTAAGAGTGGGTGGGATGAGAGACGGAGAGAGAAAGAGAGTGCGCGAGAGAGAGAGCACATTTGTGAGAGCGTGTTTGCGAGTGTGTATTCACATACTGTATGTTTGCATGTATGCATGCAACCCACAGAATCTGGAGGGGACAGGGGGAAGGGGGTATGTTCAGATCCTCCAGAGAGTTTGTTTGCCATGATAGCTACAGATCCATTCACCAACATAGGCAGGTACGCAGAGCCTTGCAAGGGGGAAATCAAACTTGCAGCTACCATTGTTCAGAATAGGGGACCTGTCATAGATAATTGTTGTTTTACTTAAACAACTTAAAAGCACTTAAGGTGGGCTGAAGGAGGAATGCACGTAGCACTATGCACACCCAGTCAGACCCAGTGTACCTCACTGCTCAAGTCACCGGTTCCAGCTCTGAAGCTGCTAAACCCCACTCCTGCTACTCGGTGGAGAGGAACCTTCCGGAGAACAGCTGGCAATGCTAGTGCAGGATGGAAAGTGAGGCGCTGCTTAAAAAACGGAACACTTTCTCCAGACAAAAAGTGAGTTCTGGAGAGTGTGGAATGAAACCCTGGCCATTCACTCGGTTATTCCCCTCGCCGGCGAGCACTAGGATTTGGTAAAAGCGAGAGCCGTGGAAAGTGCCGCTTGTCAGTCACGCAAGAGGGGTTTAGCCCAGCGCTTCCCCGCCATCTTGAAGTGGCCGCTATTTCCAGCACCTGTTGTGCCGTTCCCCCTCTCCCGTGTTTAACGGCCCTCTGTGAAAGGGCTGGGAAGGCGGCCGCACACAGCTCCCGCCGTACGTCCCCGCGCCCCCCGGAGGAGCAGAGGGCTATTCATAGAGCCGTGAACATTGGCTACTTTTATCTGGCCTTCGCAGGGCTCGGGCCCTCCCCCCCTCGCTGGCCCGGCCTTCCCCGCTGGAACAAACCTTTCAGAGAACCGCCAAACTCCTTTCCCCCACCCCGCCGCCCCCTCTCGCCGAGCTTAGCCACAAAACGCGCTCCGCTGAGACCAATTTCTCTCTCGGGTCTCGGCGTTTTCTTTAGAGCCGTTTCTTTTGGTCGCTGTTGTTTTTTTTTCTGACAGGGAGAGGAAGCGGAGTGCTTTCTCCACACACAAAAGCAGCCTCCCCCAGAGACGGGCTCTGTAAAGCTCACAGCCCCGCCTCTGCCAGAGAGGGAACAGGTGACAGCAAACAGGTTAGGCACAGAAACACCAAACCACGGAACGCGAGCATCAAATTAACTTAACCTTACTTAAACTTATAACTTATACCATAACATAACATAACATACAGTAACACAACATACCATAATATACCACACCATAATATACAGTAACACAACATACCATAACATACAGTAAAACAACATAACATAAAATACAATAAAATACAGTAGCACAACATACCGTACCGTAACATCCAGGAACATACCACAACATAACGTAACATACCACAACATGTCACACCATAACATACCGTATCATGACATAAGGACAAGAACAGGCCATTCAGCCCAGCAATTCCTACTACTAACGCTGTGTACCTAATGCTTAGTTTACCAAAAAGCTAGATTGTACCCATAAATTATAATACCCCCCAATTATAATCAGCGAAGTAAACATGCACTCTGCTGTGGTGGCATGAGCGCCAAATCATTACGCCGCGTCTTCCATTAGCCAAAAGGCAAAAATGCAGCTGATAAATCGTGCTCATTAAACCCACGCACACTTTTCAAGACCGAAAATCTTAAAGATAAATAAAGCCGGACCAAGCGCTCATGGGTAATTATTAAAGCTGCTCGTTTGGGCAGCTGGGAGATGAGTCAGGCGGGGCGTGGGGAAGCGTGATCCGCACCGAAACACGCCCGCTTCAGATGCCACGGCGGAGAACCTTCCGGATCTGAGAAACGTCGGTGGAGCTGCGGTCTCTCGGTGCATACAGATAGCATTTTCATCACGCTACACCGACGGCTGTGCAATCCAATATCTCCCGCACAATGCAGATTACTTCGCCAAGCCCGGCCTCTTAATCCCGGCTCTTCCCGTGGCCCCTTTCCGCCGAAAAAGTGCGAGAGAAAACCAAAAACTAATTTCTCCTGCTTTGTGCATTTCTGTCTTTATGGAGAAAAAATACATTTTTTTTTTTCCTCTGGATCTAATCTTGTGGAGATGAAAGCCCTCCTGCAGTAGAAATGATAGGGACTCTCCCCCTATGGCCTTGTCTGAAATTGGCTATTGAACTGCCTGCTCCGTTTCTGATTGAAGCTATCTGCATCACACTGGGCACGGGTACACAGTGTGTAAATATGTAAATCACCACCGCCCAGCAAACACACACAGCTTATGAAATAGGGGTCAGCGTAGACAGAGGGGAAATGAGAGAGGGAATGGGTGAAAGGCCTTCAGACGAACATCCTGCAATACAGGACAAAACACATGTACTAAATTATTTGTGTGTGTGTGCGTGCGTGTCTATGCTTGTATGTTCATATAGTGCAGCCCGTAAGTATTTAGAAAGTGGTAGAATTTCTGTTCTTTTAGCTCGTAACTCTAGCACATTGTATTTGAAATGAAACCATGAATATGAGTTTAAATCGCAGACCCGAACATTTGAGGGTATCGAAGCCAATGCACTAGAGTTCAGAGCCAAAGGAACAGAAATTGTACCACTGTCCAAATACTTATAGACTGCACAGTATGTGAGTGTCTGTGTGTGTGTGTGTGTGTGTGTGTGTGTGTGTGTGTGGTTATGACAGTACACACTGTGTTCAGTAGTTAACCTACCAGCACTTGGTGGTACTTTTCAGCCAGCATATGGAGTCAGGGGGGGCTTGGAGTGTGCATTATCGGTTGAGTGTGCACATGAAAAAGTACACCCTCCAGATTTAGCCCAACATATGCGGGACCAGACTAAAGAGCAGACGCTGGGAGTGTGACTGGTGGTGAATCTTGAGTGTTTCCGGTCTCATGTGGAGAGCGTTTCATAACAGCACCATCAAACAGAGGAAGGGTACACAAGAATTTGATCATCGCTCCATACCATCGCAATAATGAAAAAACAGAAAAGCACAGCCAACCAAAAGTATGTTTGCTGGCAGTCGTCAACGTATTGCCATTGTAGCAGCACTCATAGTAGCCAAGGGAGACAGACAGTTGAGTCAATTGGACTTAATTTCCCCAGATTGTGTCCAAATCGACTGTACAAGCAAGGGCAGAGGTAGCTAAAAAAAACCGACACAAAAGCATTAACTACAGCATTTATTTTAAAGATTGAAATCTGTTTGCTTGGCCTAAAAAGCACAGGGCTGTTTATTTTACATTTTCCCCTTGCATTCCACAGCCCGATGGATTCTATTCTGTTCTCCCTAGTGTATTTCTTTCCCGGTTTTAAAGCTGCCAGATAGTCAGAAGCAGATATATGAGCATGTCGGCAACTCCCAGCTGAGACCTTGGGCTACACAGAGAATCTAATCCCGTGCAGCCCACCAAAATGGAGGCTGGCCTTTCCCATTTATCAGGCCTGTCTGACACCGGTCAAGAATTTGGGGGCAGCGAGGAGACCGGCTCTCACACTGTCAGACTCTCAGCTGTCTGAGGCCTCTCTATGGTCCCCCCCTTCCACCCTCTCTCGCTTTCGGTCCTCACTTTATCCCTCATGCATGTTCTCTCTCTCACACTCTCCCACTCACTCCTCTCTCTCTCTCTCTCTCTCTCTCTCTCTCTCTCTCTCACACACAAGCTATCTCAGCTTCTACTCTTCCCGTTCTGCTAGAGATGCTCATTCTGTCGCTCTCACACTCACAATATCTCATCTCTCTTTCTCCTTCTGCCTCTCAAACATCTCCCCCCCCCCCCCCCCCCCCTCCACTGTATTCGCTAAACTTGGGCAGTGAGACTTAAGCTTGTACACAGATAGACCATAATGCGTATTTTGTTACTGCGTGTGTGTGCATCTGTGTGCATGTGCTGTTACGTGTGCGTGTTTGCACTGTGTATGTGTCAGCGCAAGCTGTGTGTGTGAGTGTGTGTGCATGTATTGAATACTTGTGCGTGCGTTTCTGGTGTACACGCCGTGTTGTATGTTCGTGTGTGTGTGCGTTTTTGTCTGCTTCTGACACAGCTGAGCCAAAAGCACTTCAAAGATGACAACAGGTGTAGGTGCGTGCCAACGAAACAGTCGCTTTCCAGGGTGGTCTCCATTGACGTCTTCCCCTTACATTCTCCCAGAACACAGATGAAGCCTGCAAAATTGCAGGCGCATAAGAACACAAGATTGGAGGAGACTACAGAGATAGTAAGAGCTGACAAGAGCCGACAGTCTCCCCCGCTCTTCCTTTAACTCGCGAGGGGAGTAAGAGACGACCTAGCTGAGCCCGCGACAAGTCGTCATCTTAAAAGTATTGTCTGGTGAGCACGGAGAAGAATACATTAGCATGTAAGGGCTAATGGAGCATTCCTATTCATGTCCAAAACACAAAGGCTAATAAGTCATTTTAATGGGGTTCTCAGCCACTTTGTCGGCTTTGGATAAGGGAGAAAACAACTAGGATGCCGAACAGTTGCGAACGGCGTAATTTCCTACAGGGCCTATTAGAACAAACCCAGATGGGAAATAAAGACAGGCTGGAGCAATATAATCAAAACTCCTTCTGAACATAATGGAAGGTCGGAATAAAGGAAATCCCCTGCCTCAGTCTTTCGCCCTAAGTGGACACAGGGAGGAGCCGGGGGACGGCTGGGCTGGGGCACTTCAAAGGAAGAAGAAACAGGATCAAAAATACATGCCGAGGACTGACTCTCATACAAATGAACTCTAGTTAACAGCACACTTCTGTTGTTCTCTTTTTTTTTTTTGCTTTTTTTCAACATACCACAGGGACAGGCAAGGGGGGGGTATTTTGAAGCCTGGTTTCACATTCACAAAGGCTCGGACATGAAAGGTCTTTGTAGTCTGTTTTTGAATTGGGGGCTTGAAAGTACATGGGCCTTCTGCAGGCAGGGGACTTCGTGACATTGTTTAATGGCGATGTGGATCTATTATTGAGGACATGGAAACAGCAGACAGGGGAAAGCAGGTTAAATACCACCTGGCAGTGAATGAAACGGTACGATGCTGTGCCAGGGATAGGAGGCCAGGCCCCGTTTCTAGGAAAGATCACTTCTTGTTTGCGTGCCCGATTGGATTCATATGTACCCTGTTAGATTTGAGTTAGCAGCGTAGCAAAAATAAACATTCGTACCACCCACAAGACTTCGAAAATAGGATATACACGAATCACATGTTCTTACACGGCCGCGCAAATGGGACAAAACGTTTAATGTACAGAGACCTATAAATTTAGCTCCGCGACTTAATCCTCCAAAGAGACAGCGTGTTTGTTTAGCATTGATTAAGCCAGATGACGCAAAGAAGAAAAACCGTAGCCCACTACCGACTTCCCATGGCCTGTCCTGGGGGGAGGAACATAAATCACCTCGCATCCACTCAGGGGCGAGACCCTAATGTGTTCACTCAGCTCCCTCAGTCCATTAATACCGAAGCCTCCAGGCGGACGGCGAGCGCCATCCGACATGCGATCCGCAGGGCACCGCGGAGGGGAGCGGCTCGGTTGAGGCGGTTGGTGGGGAGGTTTGGATAAGATGGTCTCGCAGAGCGTGGGAGAGCAAAGGGACCTCCTGACTCAGTCATGGTCGACAGCGGTGGAGAATGCAGGCAGTGCTCAGGAGTCAGGAAGGAGAGGGGGGGGGCAGTGCTCCCAGCTCAGACACGACTCTCTCCGCAACGCACTCCGTCTTACGTCGGAGGGGAAGGGGAGGGGAGGGGTTCGGGGCTGGTTTCACGCTCAGAGAGCTTCACACTTCATTTCTGAATCAGTTTCTTGAACATTTAACGGTGTCAACGGTTACAATAATTAGCAGTAATAAGCTTTAGATTAAATTGTGGCAGTTTTATAGTTTTATGAGTAATAGTCGGAATTATATGAGCTCGACGCCCACTTCGGAGATGGAGCCGAGCCGTAAGCCCACCCCACCGCACCCCACCCACCAACCCCCAATTTTCATTAACGCGAGAGGGCAGACCATAAAGAGCTGACATACCTAATAAACTCCACTCTAATTCGGGCTGACAAAGGCAGTTCAAGGCCCTCAGAGAGATTCAAAGTGTCTTTTGCCCTTGCTCTGAATTGCCAGCTGGTTTAAAGAATGAGAGCTGCACTCTTAAGCCAAAACATGCCGCATTGGAACCGGGAGAGTGGCGCAATACTGCACGCAATACCGTCTCCGTGCTGAACGCAGCGTGAGAACCAGGCCCTGAAAAAACACTCTCTACGTCTTCAGCTGCCCTCTGATTCCTCCGATATTAATGTTTGCCAATTTCATTATTGTGTTCGGCGAGAGATTGTAAAATGGGTCTATTGACAAAAAAAACAAGAGATGAGAATTGGCACGGCTGACCCCCGCCGCAGTCAAACCTGTTTGCAGTTCAGGCTGAACCTGTTAGCCATCTGTAATAGGCAATCACCCCTCTAGGAAGACGATGGAACCAACCTGCGAGCGAAAGCCGAAGAAATAATCTTAGATTGCTTGCAGCTTGGTAACAAACTCCATGAGATTAGCTCGGTTTTTTTTCCCCCGCAAAAACTCGATGACTCACAGTGGCCCGCTCCGCCCCAAAGACAACCGCCACGTGTTGTGTTTTTCTAGCCCGTGGCGTCGCAAGTTCTCTGCGGAAATCTGTCACTCGGAACACGGCGGGGCAGACTACAAGCGCATGCGTCCCCTGTCGACATCTGTACAGCTGCAATTTAAGCACTGGGCCTTCGAGCGACAAGCCTGCGCGGAAATTGATTGAATAAAGCGGGGGGGCTGCTTATAGGTGTCCAGGGTTTTCCCAGTGGGCGACTTGCTTAATGACCGATGCGCTCGCGTGCCACTGGGGTGAACCGGCGCGGTCAGGTTATCCGGCACTCCGGTTCCTTCATTGTCATTCATGACTAGCCTCGGTGACTGCAGGCTCTCGCGGGCGTCCGACCGCTTCCGACTGCTGATTCTGTCCCCGCGAAATGGGCCGCCTCCTCCTGGGGGAAGCTCGTATCCTCTCCGCGGACGCCGGATGTGTCCACACACCAGCCGGCGTGGCTCCAGAGCCCGGTCACGCTCTCCAGCCTTGTTCAACGGCTCGGCTTCAGCCAAACGGCCTGCGACCGGCCAGACGGTTCACCTGGACCCGGGTCGGCCGTCGGGGCGTGTCCATCTGGGCCGTCCCACCGCCACCTGCCGTGCCGCGCGGATGCACGGACGGCCATCCCAGTGTCTCGGGGGGTGGCTCTGCCAGGTGGAGCGGCAAGCACAGCGCCGAAGCACGCTGGGGTAAAGAGAAATAGGTACAGCTGCACCGAGGATATGGGGATCAGGGGCGAAATCGGAGGAGGGAGCCTGAGGGGGATGGAGGGTTAGGTTAATTAGCTGGCGGTACCTGCGGGGGGAGCTTCCAGCCTTACCGCACAACAACTTTTAATGCCGGTTTGGACACAGAAACTGCTCTGCCAACTGAGAAACAACAACAGAAAAAAATACTATTTACCCTGTGGTGGAGGGGCTGGAGTGTAGGAGCCAGAGAAAGAAAAATAAGATCAGCTGAGCTATTCAAGTTTCATTCCATTCCGCTGCATTCATTTGTGTTAAGTTTCAATGTTGCCATAGTTCCATGTTCAGAAAGTTTAGTTGCCCATTATCCATACAATTATGAACAAATTACATTCATTATGGCAATTTACATCTCATCTCCCATCCAATTATTACTTGGCCTGACCTCAGCGGCATGTTCTAATATGAAAATGTAAAACGCTCTCTAGATCTGAGTAAAACGATCGATAAAATTCAAGCCATTATTAGTCGAGATATCCATAATACTACGCCTCAGAGCACAAACTTAAGAGGTAATGGCGGTGCAATTTGAGTGCTGATTTGTGTTATTGCCGTTTCTAAACGGGCTCGGTCGCACAGCACCCGGTGCAACTCGCAGACTCCATCGCAAACGGCCCTCGCTTTCTAATTCGGCATCAGAAAAGATTACCCGTCACAAAGGGCGCAAACAATGGAACGTTCTGGACAAAAGGACCTGACATTGACAGCAAACCTTGTGATTTAGCCAGCCGAGATTTCACACTGAAGGAGCAGACGTCCATTTAAAAGTGTCTGACGGTTCATGAGCAGAATGAGTCATGTCTCAGAAAAAAGGAATAAGAAAGTATACAGCCGTACAAGGACCAACTTTGCTGAAATGTTCGTACGCGGTGGTAGAACAGATGCACAGTAAAATGATTCAGCTGGAGCAAGAATTTATGTGAGTCCAATATGCTTCCAATATACTCCATAAGGGTAATAATATACTCTGTCAGAGCTGGTTTCACGCTGAACATTTTATTGCGTACACGTCTGAAAATCGCAGTTTTTCTGTATATCCCATAACATCAAAATAGTGAAAACCCAGTCCCGCGTGTTTAATCTTTGTTCATTTCACACTAATAACAGCATCGCGACAGAGCCGTAACACGTCTGACTTGCATCAGAGCCTCCACCGGGCCCACATTACTGAAGCCTGGTCCTCAATTACATCAGAACGGAGGCTAAATTGGGAACACATTGACACCCGTAGAAATTCCTTTCTACAGTACGAGAGGCGGCGAAAGTCCCAGGCACAGAAAGGGCTGCTGAAATATTGGAGGAAGAATTGGTTCCTGCTGACAGCAATCACATCACAGAGTTTTCTTCACACATTCGCTCCGCGGAGCTCCAGAACCCCCCCATCAGCCCCTTCATGAGAGTCATAAAAAAATCAATAGTTCAAAAGGGAGCCCAAATAACATCTGAGACATTAATTTTCTATTACTCCGCTGGAGAAGGGGGGAGAGAGAGAGGGGGGGAGAGAAAGGGAGCAAGAGAGAGGAAGGGAGAGAGAGGGAGGGAGCAAGAGAGGGAGGGGGAGAGAGGGAGTACTCCAATATATAAGGGGGAGGGAGAGAGAGGGAAGGAAAGGGAGCAAGAGAGAGGAAGGGTGATAGAGAGAGGGGGGGGAGAGGGAGTGTTACTCCACTGGAGAAGGCGGAGGGAGAGTGAATGATAAAGGGAGAGAGGGAGGGAAAGAGAGAGGGAGGGAGGGAGAGGGGGAGTGTGGGAGAGAAAGAGGGAGGAAGGAAGAGAGAGAGGGAGGAAGGGAGAGAGGGAGAGAGGCAGAGAGATGTAGGGGGAAGAGAGGAAGAGAGAGAGGTAGGGGAGAGAGCGGAAGAGAGAGGGAGGGAGGGAGAGAGGGAGGGAGAGAGGGAGGCAGAGAGAGAGTTCAAGCGTGCATGTGCAGGCGGGCGTGCGAGCCTGACTGCTCTTTGAAGACACCAGCTTCCAAACACATGCTGATTTCTCTCTCATTTTGTCTTTTTTCTTTGTGCTCACCGTGTACTTACATAAATATCAAAAAAGTCTCATAAATAAATGAGGCTCACAATGATTTTTTTTCCCCGTAAAATGTGAATGATCTTTCTACAAAGGGAGAAGTAGCACGGCATCTGCATTCTGATAAAATGAAATGCGGGAGACGTTGCTCGAGCTTCGAGTGCTTGTGTTGAGGAGTGGGGGGAGGCTACCACACTCGCATACTGATCTGGAATACCTGGTGCCCACACTCCTGTCTGCAGTGCTCAGTGAGTGTACTCCACACCTTCAGTATGGGCATGATCCTCAACTTGAGCACAGTCTACAGTATGTACTACTGCCCTTTAGTTTAGGGTCTGCTTATAAACTATAAATGAACCCTTAAATAGCATTTTAACCATTAGTAAACTAAAAGACAGCTGCTATAATAGGCAATGTATTTATCAGCATTAAGTTTGTTTGTGGATTATATGTGATTACATGTTTTCGTGATCGGTTATATGTGATCGGTCTGTTTGATCAAAGTCTTTTAACACATTATTAACATTAGCTACATTAATATTAAGTTCCCTTTAAGCAGTTGTGTAAGTCATAGTAAAGAAGTTAAGCAGTTACACTGTGAGATTGATGATATCTCATGATGGCATATTATATGATTATAATCATCAGAATATAATTTGATCAAGTACTGCCAAACATCTGGCTTTTTTTTTTTTTCCTAATGGCTGGCAGTGTATTAATGTGAATAAATACATGAAGTAATTATAGTTAATGGTTTACTAATGGTTAAAATACTATTTAATAGCGGTGTAGTTATAGTTTATAAGCAAAGCCTAAAGCGTTACCCTGCTTTTCAGTTCTCACCAAAGATACCCTCCAAAATACTACTTCCTGTTCCAGTCCCTGTGTCATTCAGCAGACAGTGTGGTCACTCTGTTCAAAAAGGCCAAGACTGGACACCGACACCGCATTAATCTTCTGACACGGACCTCGCCTTCAAGACCTCAATCGCACTATTGTGGAGACGCATCACCTATAGACGCTGAGTGGGTGTGAAATACGGAGCGGAGAGGAAGCGATGTGAATGCGATGGGTTATTATTAGAACAGAGCACAGAGTGGAATCTCCAGGCAGGAGTGCCACCGGGGATTTTAGGCGCCATGAAAAGTTCTCGCACTGGGCCCTACCATCCCCCAGAAGAGCTGATGTTCTAATATTTTTTGTCAGTCAGGGCCCTTATAATCATCCCAACCCTCTTCCTTACGGCACCACTGTCTCCAGGAGTCAAGGAAACGAAACGTGAGTCTTGGCTAGCCCCACACAGAGGCTGCAGTTGGGTTGATAAGGACACAGTTGGGCTTCAGCTTATGTTAGCCGTGACTGCTCTCGTGCTTCGGGCTTATCCTGGTTCATGATTTTTTTTGCCAGCGACAGAATGCCAGTGCATGCAGAGGACCGTAACCCCAACCCGTCCCCATACACGCACCAGATAGAGGGAGCCTCCCGTCTCAGATAAGACCTGAAGAGACAAAAGCGGCGAGCCTCTTACTGGTTCTGAGCGCCGACGGCGTGACCTCGATCTCGCTGGCCGTCTGGTAGGGCTGGAAGGCCGAGGCCACGCTGGAGTTGAGCTCGCTGCCGAACATCTCGGGGCTCTGGGTGCCCGTGGAGCTGGCGCTGGTGCCGTCGCCGCCGTGGTGAGGGTCCTGCTCGTCGTACACGGCCACGAGCTGGAGAGAGAGAGGGAGGGAGGGAGAGAGAGAGAGAGTCACTTTCTGAGACATAACCGGAACAAACATGGCTAATGCATAGACCAGGTGTTCCCAAACTTTTGGGTTGGGACCCCCATGCTGGGTCACTCAATTTCAGGATGGGGTCGGCTGAAAATTTAGAAAAAGATCAAATGTCATTTTTATCCCTTTGAAATTTGTGAATGTAGGCCACTACATGTGTAATATTACAACAACTCAACTATAATAAGGCAATGAGGCAGGAGAGGTTGTGATATATTTCCAGTATAGTCGAGGCATTAATTTGGGGTCACTTCAGAAAAAGGTTTGGGAACCCCTGCCATAGACTGTCGAATAATCCCACAGCATTCCCCCTGCATTCTCCACACCCTCAGGACCACACACTCAAATGGAAGACATCGTCTGTCATACTTAAACACAGGCAGAGTACGGACATGTTTCTGTGCTGTTAGGAACTCACAGAGAAATGCTAACTCTCCCTTCTTCCCCTAAGCAAAGCCACTCTTGCCAGGCACTGCTACACTACCCCTGCCAAGACCAGTGCCATCTTCACCAGCCGTCAAAATGAGCTTTGTGCCATCAGGGAAGAGACAACCGCTCTCAGGTCTCTACTCTACAGACTCCATTTTGACTGGGTTTTGTTAATGGAGCTCTGGCACAGGGATACGCGGTGTCAGTCAGGGCTGCTCCTTAAGGGCTCGTGTGGGTTGGGGGGGAGGCAGCACCTTACTGGCTGTTCGTTTGGAAATGTCACTAATAATTTGGTGCTGACAAGGCGATTAGCTGCCTGTGCCAGCTCTACATGAAGACTTGTGCACATCGGGACACTCCGGTGAATGGTACGCTTTGGGTAGCATGTCAGCCGCTGTTTCACCTACAACAGCGTGTAGGTGCTTCTCCATCTAAGAGCCCACTTTTCATAATGAGGAAAATGACTCTGCACAGGCAGACTCCAGTGCGTTTACACCAGGGTGAAAATAACAGCCACGTACTAATTTGAGGTTTGCACGTTCACTCTCTGAAAAGTATACATTTTAGCATCAACACAGACTTTTTCTAGTCTATCGTGTCATATCTGCCAAAAGAATAATCTGCAAGTGTGTGTGACGACTGTGAACGAGTGTGTTTGTGGGCATACGCGCGCGTGACGATGAATGTATGCACGCTAGAGCGGGAGCGTGGGTATGTGTACCCGTGTGACCGCGTGTCCAACACGTTACGTGCATCTGCAGTACGCGTAAAGGAACGTACGTAGCCGTGTACGCACATTTCGTGTATGACTCTGCGAGCGTGTTTGCCAGTCCGTGTGTACTCGGGCGCTTTTCCGCCCGCACAAATCCCACACAGTTTTTTTTTGCGAGTTTGTTTTGTACGTTACAGATTACGTTTACCTGGCCTCGTTCTGCAGAGGCATCGGCGTTGCCAAAGAAACGCTGTTTGTCTAAGCGGCGACGGCGCTGAAAGCTTTTCACAGTTGGGTTTTAATCGCTTTTCCTCCCGATAGTGAAACTGCACCTTCTGTGCTGCGCCGGGTTATTACCGTTTCGCAGAGGAGCAAAGCAATCAGCGTCCGCCATGTTACCAAATAAGACTCCTTTTATATTAAAATCACACACTCTCAAGGAGAATTTACTTGACATTTCCTTTATTACAAAGCTTCAAGGCCGCCAGTGTGAAAGCTGTTTTGCCTAGCTTTTATATTCAGCGGATATATATGAAGGCTGTTTTCCGTGAAAGGGTATTGGTAAGTACATTTTCCCCCCAAACTGCTCGTTTGATCCTGCTTTTCTGAGGATGAATTATTCTGCTAATCTCGACAGTTTATCACAGTTACAGCAAAATGTAAAATGACAGTTGGACTAGATGGTTTTGTGTGTGTGTGTTTGTGTGTGTGTGCGTGGC
Source organism: Conger conger (assembly GCF_963514075.1). Lineage (NCBI taxonomy): Eukaryota > Metazoa > Chordata > Actinopteri > Anguilliformes > Congridae > Conger > Conger conger. The sequence continues at coordinate 25,573,507 of NC_083763.1, read as the reverse complement.
TTGCCAAGCCGGGGCTCATTTGTAAGCCAAACATTTATGAAATTTTAATCAGTCATTAATCCCCGTTTATACAGAATGCTCGGTTAGCTCTTTCCGTAATGTGCTAAAAGCCCCAGACCAAGTTATGCAGAGAACCGAATGCTGTAGAAAGCACCATTAGCTTTCGTCTGTAAAAAAAATAAAAACTGAAAAGCAAACAAACTACAGATCTTCAAATGGCCCCTCATTTAATTCAGAACAACTCCTCTCACTCACTGGGGAAAGTGGTGGGCCCACCCAGTGCTCACACACCCTGTCCCACACATAATCAAATGGACTTGCATTTATCCATCATTCAATATTAATGTCTGCTTGAAAGGGCCCGTTTTCCCCTAAATCGACTTCGGTAGCGAATACTTAGCGAGCTCCGTGAAGCGCCCGGCAGCTGAGGCCATCTCTGGTCTCTGAAGTGCATTTTTAGGTCAAGTTTCCCTGCAGCAGTACCCCTGAAAAGCCTGTCTTCCCTCCCCCGGCAAGGCCAGAGCGCACCTGGACCACAGCACGGGCTAAGCAGTACAGACAGCTACTCCACCAGATGAGCCCAGATAATGGATAGTGGATACACACACACGCACACACGCACGCACGCACGCACACATGCACACACACACTATGGACGTACGCACAGACACACACAGCCTATAGGAGGGGCACTGAGTACTGAAGTTACATATACAACACACATCCGGTCCCATCTTGGTCCTTTTGATGAAACTTTTATAACACCACGTGGGGAGGAGGGACTCATTTTAATATGATTTAAAGCCTTTGCCAAGAAGGAACCTACAAAATGGCCCCGCTTTGGTTCTAGGTCCCCGCTTCAAGGATGTGTAATGACACCATGAGCCCCCTGTTAGGTATGTAGACAACAGCAACCCCCCCCCCCCCCCACACACACACACACACACACACACACATGCACACAGCAGTGGAGTGAGAGTGAGTGTGTCATTATTTGAACAAAATATTTTGAAAGAATTTATGTCCATGTCCCTTGAATGTTTTGGATTGGGGCACACAGCAGGAGATTTATTTATGAAAGGCTCAGCCTTCACCGGCTTCAGTTCACCTCAGTTTAAAAGAGAATTCATTCTTTCCACGGAATACAATGTGGTGTATGCGTGTGTGTGTGTGTGGGTGTGTGAGAGAGAGAGTGAAAGGGAGAGAGAGAGATAGAAAACCGAAAACAGAATAGAGATAAGATTAAAAATGCTTTTCAGAGATAGGAAAAGAGAAAGAGACAGACATTCTGACGTATACAAGTGTCTGCATCGTTGAATCTGTATCTGTTTCTTTCATATGAAAAATCAAGTCTGCCACCCCTTTCCTCCATCACCTTCCAATACGCACTCTCACATGCACATAGAACCATGTGCTCTGGTAAATTATCCAGGACCAGTTTCAAGACCAGCGCCGCTCTTATAAGTGAGAGTAACACCCAGCAAACCTCTATTACCTGCCCAAAGCAGCTTCACTGTCTCTATCCGCCCTGTTCTGGAGAGGTCCGGAACTTTCAGTAAAAGCCTGCATTTCCCAAGCTTTGAAAGAGCAGGAACTCGATGACATGCAAATACACAAGACCTATGGAGGCAGTATAATCTCCCATCTTCACAGAATGGAAATTCAAGCGTAACAGGAACACATTGGGTCTATAATTGAATTACGCTGTACTACAGGAGGTTAAGTATATAGCCTCTTTCACTGAAAAGGTTCTTGATTAGGAAACTCCAGAGGGCAGATGACACAAGTCCCTCCCTGGCAAAGCTGAGGTCATCAGTTTTAAACTCAGCGTCCCCAACTTTTGGCCATTTTGGGTGGTGGGGGGGCTCAGTCCGTGGAGTTGGCCTCCAACGTTCTGAACCTCCATTTCAACTGCCCGAAACTGGCCTGCAAACTTGAAGACGTAAGTGGAATCTCATTTCACATTCAGGTCCCATTGGTAATTTGTTGTTAGGCCTGTGATCCACCAATGGGAAGTCTGTTGCATCAGGCCGTGAGTGAGCACCGCAATTGCTAATAGCATAAATGCTCAAGAAAAAGGCTCCACTTTTATTGTCAGAGAGGACTACACGCACCCGGCTGCTCCTACAATATTCAATGTGGGACATGATGTTCCTCAAAAGTGTGTTTGCAAACTTTTAAAAGTTTGACTGCCGCCCTCCTCCCCACCACACACACCCCCATACACACATACACACATACACACAGACCATCCATCCATCCATCCAGTCACTCCGTCTGTCTGTGATATATGAAAATATCAGTTTGGCTGAATTAGCTGGGGGGTGATGGTTTCAGGCTCTCCCCGGGCTCTGCAGTAACAGGGCTCATCGCTGGGGGTCAGGAGTAACTGAAGCGAATGGGTTTTCGCGGATCAGAGCTCCTCTTCCCGCACAGCCCTGGGCCCACACCTGACTTCCCGCTCGTACCTCTGAAGCCCTCTCACAGTAAGATGAAACCACTTACAGTAATGTTTTGGCTCTGGGCTCACAATCTTCTTAACGGCAAAAAAAAATAAAATAATAAATAATAAACTGTGCTCTTTAAAGCTGCTCTGCAAACGCCAAGCTAGCAAGATCATACGCCCGCACGCAGAGATGGAGAAACTTTTTTTGCTTGGTTCACCTTAGGTAGGTCAATAGCTTTTTCTATGCGTTAATCCCTCGATGGCTTTTTTCATTCAATTACACTCAATTTCTATACAAATTCCTGATATAATTGTTAATTCTTTAAAGCAGTACTCAAGGATATAGCAAACGCTTGAACAAGTATCATTTTGCAGGACACTTGAGTGACGAGGGTAAGAGTTTTCCAAACTTCCCCAGTTTTATTTGCTCACTTTATTTCCCACATCGTTTAACATTCAGCCTCTAGCGCAATGCACTGAGTGGGTTTATTTAGCACCGTGAACTTACGCTAGGGACCGTAACAGTGCAAAAAGTCCTGACACACTCAAAAAAAAAAGTTACTTTTTTTACAACTATTTTAAGCGCAGCTCGACACGGCACAGCTTGATAAGTCAATAACAACCGTCAGAGTATTTTACCAAAAGAGCTTCTCGCAAACTGCATTTACAACCATGTTCTTTTTATTTCAAAAATCTATGGCGTAAAACCCCGACTGTGGAGCAGCGAAACAGATGTTCTGGAGACTAAACGAGCCACACAGTAAAATCTGAGCCGCATACAGCGAGCTGCTTGAAAGCCTGAACGCTGGAAGGCTGCTGGGCGATAGCGGTTTGCGAAAGGTTCCTCCGTTCTGACCGGCTCCTGCTATGCTGGCAGTGTGGGTTTCTGCAGGCAAAAGGTCTCCTGTGTGGTGCACATACCGTACACCACTGGAGGAAACGCTTCATTACCATTCTGCCCACATGCGAACGAGCCACAGCATTGCGTAGTTAAAATCAGAATACAACTTCATTTATGTAGCACTTAGCAAAAAACGGTTTCAAAGTGCTTTACAAATTGAAAAGCACATAGAAATTGTATGAAATAAATAAAACGAATAAAGCGGAAATACATGATACGGATTACAAAGTGTTTAGTTCAGTCAAGCTCACTCTCTTTTTTGAAAAATGGAAAGCCGATAACGCCAATGTGGTATTATTGTGAACAGTTTAAAAATGACATACTTTCATGCTTCACATGACTTTATTCGATGAGTTTGCTATACTGTAGGCCGGGAAGAGCCAATGTTTTCTTTCCCCAACCTCATATCTGTGCTACAGGGGGACATACACTAAGATAGAACCATCCGGAATGTGTGCAGAGTTCTGTACACTCAGCTGTTTCACATTGGGGTCACGAGGGGTGCAGTGGGGGATAATAAAAAATGAATAATAACAACAGGCTGCATTTTTAAAGCCCGTTTTATACACCGCGAAGCATTTTGTAACGGCTTACACTACTCGACGCCACCAGCGAGGTTGCGCCCACCTGGGTAATGCAAAGCGGCCGCGTAGAACAGGCCGTCGGACTGAGGCCATGAGGCAGGAGATATACCTACAGCCAATTAAACCGGTATGATTAAATGAGAGGATGAAAGGAGACACTGGGGGAATGGTGCAATTGATGCGCTTTCTTAAGAAATTCCTCGGCAAGAGCGCGCTGGTTATATGTTCTCTTGCCGCTGTGGGTTAGGTGAGGTGTGAGAAACCGTGTTCTCATGCCTAGAAGAGAGAGATGCCGTTAATGTTTTATGAGGGAGTGAGCCACGCTGGGCTACACAGCCCCGGACACACCTGCGGAGTCGAGGAAGGCAGCTGAACACCTGACCCCCTCCCTCCCTTCCTCCCTCTCCCCCCCCAACCCACATTAAACAGCCTTTGAGTGATGGAGACTTATGTTAATGGGGCGAGCAGGGGAGCTTTCTCAGGCTGGCCTCTTCCTGTGCGCTGTTCTAACCCCGTCGCCAAGGCTACGATCCCTCTCTGCCTTTGTGGCTCTCTCTCCTCTCTCTCTCTCTCTCTCTCATCCTTCAAAAATGTACATCACCCTTCTGAGCCATTTATCATCATTTAGCACCAAGGGCAGAGGAGGAGTAATAATCTTTCAGACGAGGCCCCTTTGAAATGGGCGAGACCCGCTTAGTCAACAGCTCGCTCTATAAGCCTGAAGGACCTTGACTCAGTGAATGACAGTGTGACAGTGTTTCTCTCTCACTCTCTCTCTCCCTCCAGGCAGTGTCGGGACGGCAGACAGCTGCAGCTGACAGTGAGAAAACATGGCCCGACTGGACCGACTTCTCCACCGGTCATGTAACACGGCTGCCCAATCCTGTTTCTGGAGATCGCCTGCCCTGTATGTTTTCATTTCAATCGTAATTCGGCACACCCGAGATCTCTAGCTGTTGAACGAGGTGTGCTATGAAAACGGACAGGGTGGTAGATCTTCAGGAACAGGGATGGGCAGCGCTGATGATATATAAGGGCAATTCCATGGTAAGAGAAGCTACAACTACCAGATATTTGGGTGATAAAGTTCTAGACAGCTACATTATAGAGACTGATATAAGCTTCTATAACCATCAGGGGGAAATAACCCTGTCTGTCTCTTATGTAGCTCTATTGAACTTGCAGATATACTGCAGATATACTGCATTTGTAATGTAGGTTAGATGGAATTGGCCATACAACAATCATCCCTGTTAGATGGGCCTCAACCCTTGCAATAGAGTCAGGAGGTACTTTGCACAAAGCCCTGATCAGTCAGATTTCCCTACCCATTGAACCACGGAGGACTCCTTTTTCACTCTGTCCATTTAGCTGGACGTTTTGCGGAAGCATCGGGTGTCGCTTTGTCCAGCGGTGGAGTCAATGGTGCCTCATTACGGCTGCAAACCTGCGACACCCCCGGCTTCGTGGAAGCTTCCAGAAGCTTCAAGCTCATCTCCCTTCCCATCTTCTTGGATGTTCTGAGCATTCATAGTTTCCCAGAAATGCTTTTTGATGCCAAGTGTCACACCCTGCATTTTTAATTTTTCAACATCCGATCCGTCCATTATTGCAGCTGGCAGAAGGGCCGGACTCAGGTACTCGGAACGGAGCGGGGAAGTGCTTAATGCTGTTTTTTCTTCATTACGGTCATGAAATATTAAAACAATAGGGCAGAATCTAAGGCTGTAGGCGCTCCAAAATAACTACAGCGCCCGTGCACAGAACGGGATGAATATTTCAGCAGCGCTGCCGCGGTCAAACTCTCACGGAGACTTTTTCCTCGGCAACGGGAAAATCCACGGCGGTTACGGGGGTCAACGAAACTTACAGCGTCAGCACGTGCATGAAACACGACCAGCGTTTATAAGCCCGTTCGTAAACACGGCAGCGTTTCCCCCCCACGCGCTAATCGGCTCGGCTGCGTTCTTAAAAACGCACGCGTGCCGATGTGTAATCCGCACGAGGAGAGTAACAGCGTCCGTTTATCACGCTTTCCCCACAATCTTGAGAGGGAGGATACGAAGTTACTAGCAGGCAATTTTTGGAAAGGAGGGGGAGGGGGGTGTTGCGGTGTGGGAGAAAACGTATCGAGCAAGCGAAATTCAAACAGATTAGCGACTCGTCCTTTAAAATCCGTGAGGTGGAAGTTTCGGTGGTGGCCCTTTGAAGTTCTCCGGAGCCGCAAGGCCGGAGGGGAATGAATTTGCGCGCATTACGCCGGCACGAGAGTTACCTACGCTCTGCTGAGCCAATGGAAATTCTAATAAGCCCTGGATTTCTATTAATGCAATCAACCTTTGGTCATTCTCACAATTCCCGTCCTATTCAAAAGCAAACAAATAATCGCTTTAGGCACATTAGACTCAGTAGACTGAGGAAGGCAGGACAGGAAAACGCGAAAGCAATTACACTGTACGGAAAGAGTGTTACACGCTGTGTGGAGCTAATCATCCAGCCAGAGTCCATTCTGGTCATTAAGAAGCCATAGGTCGGCCTCCATTTTAGAAACTTGCAGCCCCGACCGGCTTGTATTCGAGAAACTTCTCTTTACTTTCCTATTGCGCTGTAAATACAGCACAGTTGTTACTTTTTCACCTTTGTAAAGTGCTTCCTGTCGTTGTGTTTTAATAGCAGCAGCATGATCATTGTGTGCGATATCCGCCCGCTCGTTTTTCTTCACGTTGTGCTTTATTGTCTGCTGACAGTCTCTTTTGTTGTCGTTCCTTGCGGACAGGAGAGTTTAGCACGCCGGGGCTAATCCGCGGTGCTCCGCACGAGATGGAAACGGATGCCTGGGGTTCATCATCTCCAGCGGGACCGCAAGCTTTATGGAATTAATTTCCTTCATTAAGTCCCGTGTCTTCGCAATTCATCTTCTTCATCTAAATGCACTTCTTAAAAGCACCTTCAGGTGTCGTTCCCGCAAAATGGCTTTTACGAAATGAAATCGAGTCGGCCGACCTGCCCCCACCCCCCTCCACCCCCACTCTGTCCTCAACTTACACGAGGCCCCCTTCTCAAATCTAATCATCTTCCTGAGGCTGATTCTCATGCATCCAGCACCGCTCGGCGATTCCAGCCGTCTGTATTAGTATTCAGAGGACTGTTAAAATGCGAGTGCTAGGAAAACACACCGTACAAGAAAAACATTCTTTAATCCTTCGTTTCATATGCACAAAGGACAAGGAAAGTAATTAAAACCTTTGTCCAGGGACGATGCTGGGGAGAAAAATTAAATAAAACGTTAACGTAACATAAAACTTCAATATAAAAAAATATTAATAGATAATAATTCAGACTTCATTCAGACTGACTGAATGACGTGTGGTACCTCCCTGGTGTTGGCGGCGTTAGCGGAGAGCGTGTGGAGAGTGGGGAGGCTCTGCCGCAGCTGTGGGCGCACGCCCTTGACGGGGGCCCCGGATCATCAGTAACATGTAGCGCACGCTCTACAGCGAAGGATCTGCAATCAAGCGCTGATTGGAGACGGGGAAATGCAAATGGCTCTGCCCGTGCGCTCGTAGCACCCCCCCCTACCCCCCCCCCCCCCGACACCGAGCATTGCCATCAAACGGAGACTGCCACTAGAACGTTTAGCCATGCTAAACTGTTGAGGTGGTGGAAGACCAAACAAAAGAGAACATAATGCAAAAATGTGAATGCTGAGAATCACTGGATCTTATGCCCTGGCTGAAAAGTTTATAATTTGTTATTTAACTGATGTTTTTATCCAAAGAGACTTACAATTGATTAGACTAAGCAGGTGACTATGCTAGGTTAAGGGCCCAACAGCTGTGCGGATATTATCATGGCTACACCGGGGCTTGAACACCAACCTTCAGGTCCCAGTCTTATAAACTTAGCCGCTAGGCTACAAGCTGCCTGTGTAGTTAGCATGGGTCTGTGTAATCGTGCTAGCATGTTCATTAACAAGGGCGGGCGTCCTGAAATAACATGCACATTAACTTGTGTTAAAGGCCTTTCCAGTGGAATGGACTGGACGCATCCTGTTCAGTAATGTGCATAACTCAGTCAGGCGGGGCTATATGGTCGGAGAGCTGGTCGCCCAAAGGGGAGTGGTAAGATCTGAGCGGCGCGCACGGTCGGTTAAAGAGAGCACTTTTGAGTGAATATAAAGCCGTAAACTCAAAACTGCAAAACACTCATTCTGCATAAGCCGTTTAGACCACACGCCAGGACTCTACCCTAACATTGTTTTCTGAGAAGCACACCAATGCATCCTACTTAGTAGATGTGCTCCAGGTAGCACACATCAATTTTCAGCATACACATGAGCTGCATGTGCAAACACAGGTAAACACAGGTATACAGACAACTTTTACCCAGCTTGTTCCAAACAATAAAGGTGTGAAACAACAAGCAGCGCATAAGCCCACAAAGCGCTATCAAAACTGCATTACTGTTCCAAAGCCATGTTTTTCCCGTCCTCTCTGTTGTTTTCCGCAGGAATGGAAGAGAGCTCCCACCGGCAGCCTCCTTATCTCAGGAAGCCACTGTCAGTGGCAAGCCTGCCTGCCCGCCTTCGGTCCGATACGTGCGCGTATGCGCGACTGCCCCTTTATGATTCTGCAACGGCTGAACAATAGCAGACGTGTCCTGTGGGCTGGTCTCAGGTCAGTCTCCCGAGGCCCCTCTGCCACTATCGGACAGCTGCAGGCGCGACCGGCCCTGATCTGAGGACAGGCCCGCCTGCCGCCCCCCGTCTCCGGCTCCGCACGGTCGGCTGCCCCCTGACTACAACACCCCCCTGCCCACCCTCTGAGCCCCCCACAGCCAGGATGCACTGCCTGCTCGACACCCCCAGAGACCTGCGGGCCGTCTCCTTAGCAACACTCACAGCTAAACCATCCGTCTGGCTAGCCACAGTGTAATTCCGAGCGAGGGAGGGGGGGGGGGGGAAATTGGCAGGGCTTTTTGATTTTGTCACCGCCATTGACTTCGGGCCATCAATCCTTTTCAATGAGGAAACATCCTTTAAGTCACTTAAGTGCCAACATAATTATTTGATTCACTCGCTGTGTTATAAATGCCATATTCCTGCGAATGAATCACCGTCTGAAGTCATAATTACATACATTACGAAAGCAGGAAATCAATATTTTCATGCGGGCAGAGTGACACGCATCAGATGTGAATCGCTTCCAGGTCAAGCACTTTCCAAATTCATTTCCATGTCCCGGAGAAGAGGGTCCCCGTGGAACGTTTCCTCCCGATTCCCAGACACATTTTACGGGTTTAAGAGCATCGCAAGCTCCCTGCCACAGACACAGACACGCATCACATCTGCAAATGTGCCCCCTCGGCACCAGAATTCACATTCGCGGTGCATTAATACAGGGCTTTCACCAGACAGGCCTGCAAAAGACGCACTGTAGGACCCATGTATTTTTATACCCCGTTCTGTACCTATATATCTTTATCTATCTTTAAAATAGAAATGACAGTCTCTAGTGATTAAACAGTATGTCCCTGCTGGAAGCAGATGTTAAAGCACATAGAGAGTAATCCAATGACAAGCTGTGACTTCCTGTATAAAATGGGGTTACACACAGCAGGCTTGGGGAGGCCTGTCGGCGCTTTGTGAGAGTCTGTGTGCCTCGGGTGATCTCCGCCGCATTTTAACCTCAGCCTAACTGAACAATTAACTCCCTTTATCAAGAGACGAGCGGAAGTCACTGCTCGTTCTGAGCTTTCAGAGAGGGCTGGTCGTACAGGCGAGACGAGAGGAGAAGAGAGCGTAGCCTGAAGCTCTGGTGTGAGCAGAGACGGAGAACGGGGATGGTGCTGAAGAGAGAAACATAAGTGCGGCGCTAAACCAACCAGCGAGCTGACAGCGTTGGGCCTGCTGTCAAAGAGCACTGCTTGAGGGGAAGCGTGTAAATGTAAGACGTGTGTGTGAGCACACGAGCGTGTATGTGTGTGCACAGTGGTCGAGCTGGGCTCAGGAATGTTGCGTCTGCCGAGTAACTACTTTGCCAACTCACAATAATAACACAGGTCACAAGCACGTCATTCATTATTTTATTATGACAGTTGGAACAGAAGTGGCATGAAATAGTGGGATGTATAATATTTTGGCGTTCTGATCAAAACAAATTTTTGCCACATAGGCTTATAAAATAAAAAATAAAAAACCCTAGGAACGATTTCAGTTTTCATTTACTCATGTTGAGCAAGCTAGCTTTTCACTCAAATGAAGTGTTTTCTTTGAATCTCACAATGATTGCAATGGCAGCATAAATATTATGGTCAATAAACAACACACGTGAGACACCAAAAGAGGATTGGCTCAAAGACACAGGAGTAATTATTTTGTTGTGGTTCAAGTCTGGGTTATTGCCAGTAACCTTTTAACCTTAAAAAAAAAAACTCTGAATGCATGCGGTTACAAAACAAGTGTATTATTTTCTCTCTTCTTTCTGCATTAAGAAGACAGAATCTTGGGTCTTCAAAGGAAAAAGTATGTATTGTTTCTCTACATGGATTTTAGTGCATATAACAGTAACCTGCGGGAACAGCAAATCACTCCATGTGTAATGCTGTAACAAGGAAACAGTAATGCAGTTGAATCTCAGCAGTGTGTCCAAGCAGAGAAGAGTCCCCCACAGCAATTACACATACAGAGAAACAATCCCACTATGCACGGCTGCAGTCTAACTAGGTGTCAGAGTGGTGGAAAAATTGCTGTCAATCACCTGATGTGTATGAACCAATCAAAGGATCTGCTCTTCATATCTAAACACTCATATCAGTGAGCAGTTGTCATATGGTAAAGCATCACTCGACTACCAGCAAAAAAAAAAATAAAAAAAACATATCCAGTGAAACAATCTTTATGAGTCCCTGTACAGGAAGAAATGTATTTTTGCTTTGAGCAGAGCACATTCTCCCCACACACACTGCAACGTCACTGATGAATCCGCAGTCCATTGCGCTCAGCTGATTAGCGCTCTCTGCTCTTTGCGATGCTCGTTCATCCGAGAAGACAAAAGAAGCAGCCCTGATCCCCACCTCGGTCCTCAGAGCCATTTCCCCCCTGAAGCTGCTCTTAAACACCATGCTTCTTGTGCCCTCTAGTGCACTGCTAAGACACCGTATCACACGCTCACACCAAAGCACAGGTTCCCAGCGCTCACGCCCAGTACAGCTAAATTTAATCCACCCTCTCTTTACCAGCAGCTTCGACTCTGTCTTCAGAGAGGAATCGTAGGGTATATCTGTGTACTGGGACAAACCCAGGGGAACACAAACAGAGGCGGGCAGGCAGGTGTACCAGGCTTTTAATGCTGGTCAGCTGCATCAGACATGTTGACTGCAGCCCGGTAATTAACATAGAGCGACTTGTAAACCCATCTTGTTTCGTGTTATAAGTGTGACTGTGCACTGATCTTGGAACTGGATCGTCACGCTAATCAAAACTAGCGTCACGCTAACATCGTTCATACACGGGTGACGTTTGCGTACGAGCCGCTCCCATTAGGATGAATGCATTATGCAGGCCAACCGTACATACTGTACGGAAAGAAAGGTCTGATTGGAAACAGACTAGCGTGTGCCAGAACGGAGGATGTGCTGCACACAGAGGGACTGGCACGTACCAATCATTTCCCTGATAGCCGTTTTTAAAAGGTCATTTTAAATGACACAGCTCAGGGGAAATGGCCTGCTTTACTGTCACTCCGGAGAGACAAACCTCTGCCAGTAAGCATTTTTGTCTGGCTAAATGAGAGCTAGGACTACTTTGCCGTTTAAAAGGATGATGGGACAAGGTCCACTTCATTTGTCTGAAAGCACTCGCAAAACCATAGCTTTAAAAAAGGCCCAGCGCCTCCAAAGTGCAAAGATTTATCAACCTCCCAGCATCCGGATGAGCAGCATCGGATTCTGTTCTCCCGGAAAAATAAGCTTCTTGCTTTAGGGTAATGTGCAAAAGTCAAGCTTTTGTCTGATCCGTGCGCTTGTTAACATGCTCGCGTGCAACTTAAAATCTGCTCGTCAATCTGCTGTTACAGCCGGTGATTAGAGATCAACTTTTCTGTGCTTTTAATATTCACACTGTTAAAGTCAGCACATGTCTATCCATCTGTCTCACAGCAGTAATGCTATGGTAGTGCAGCAATTACTCACATGATACTAAAGATTTTGCTCAGAATGAGTTCTAAAGACTTTTGGGTCTCTTGACAGAAAAAGTGGTAACACATTATAATAAGGTGGCATGAATTGGCATTAACTAATGGAGTTAACTAATTACTGAGAAGTTCATCTGCACAGCTTTGTTTATGTACTTGTACATCATTAATTTATGTTAGCAACTACATTAGTTAATGCCAATTCATGGACCCTTATGGTAAAGCGTGACCGCAAAAGCTTTTATAGTTTGATTTGTTCTTAAGCGTGCATGATATTTTATTGCACAGGCAAAAACAAAAGCCACAATCAAATCAGCCGGAAAGTTGGGCAGGCCCCTATGACCAGACCATGACATGTGGAGGAAGCTACTCTAACCAAGACTCGACTCTACTACACACATTTAGCTTTAACAGTAGCCTAAATGTAAACAATTCAGTTAACGCTAAATAGTTCACTTATTCAGTTGTCAGACAGTTCGCACCCTGCTAGGGGTGTATCCTAACACTTAGCAACATTATTTACTAGCAGCGAAAATGAGTGCAACTCGTGTGGTAATCAGTTGCCTAATGTGCTGTAAATGTTTGTGCCCTCCGCTCTGAAACTTTGAAAACATTTTCTAAGATATTTCTATTGTCTAACAGACTAAACTAGCTGGAATTCCGTGTCAGGAAGGCATTTTCAAATGTTCTGAGAAAACGTGTTCATTGCTTAAAACAATTGATACGGGTATGAATTCATTTCCTGACAATAGAATACATAATGACGAAAAAATGCACAGCATTCAATACACGTCTTCTTGTTTGGAATAGCCCCTTGATCCCTACGCACTGTAAATCCTTGGCCCCGCCAGCATTGCGTGACAACATTTAATTGGCACTGGGGTAATGCAAAGAAGCGGCACACTGAACAGACAGAGACATCCAGGAGCCAGAGAGAGACAGCTTTGGCGGGTACCATATCACGGAGACAAAAAATAAATACCTCAGTACATAAATAGGCCACGTACATTCAAAGGAATCTGGAGTACACTTCACCACGGAACTGAAAATCTTTTGTCCGCCATGCTTTTCGACCCACAATTTCTCAAAATATTTCAAAAGGAGACATGAAAAATGACATGACACCCCGGTCACACCCCCAGTCACTTCAGCAAGGGACTGCCACTGTATAATAACCCTAATTATTCACTATTAGCACGGTACTGATTTACTGTTGGATTGACTGACTAATCATTGGGCTCTGAAACAAGGCGTCTTTCTGGAGTGGCCTGCGCTCTTTCTCTGGGTGAGATGCAGGGGGGGAAAGCAGGGGCTGGTTGGAGATAGCTGTCCCTCGTGAACAGACTATGGATCCTGGCTTTGAGGAATGTAATTAAAGATAGTCCTTATCAACCGGGTGATGGATGAAGCTGTAGAAGCTTCTAGGGCCGGGCCTCCTTCTCCGTGTTAACCTGCGGGGGACGTCCGGCTTTGTTTGGAGCGGCTCGAGTGGATTAAATAAGGAGGGAGTGCATTCCCATGACGGGGGCCCGGTTTGAGAAGTAATAATATTTGTGTTTGAAGAAAAAAAAAAAAACAATCTTTTGAAATCTATATGGTGCTAATAATGAGGATGAGGGTTATTAGAGACTAGGTCACTAAGTTCTCAGGCAAAGAACAGGCTGCCGCTTACATGCACGCACACAGACAAATGTGCATGCACACGCACAGCACACACACACACAGCACACACACACACACACACACACACAGAGCACATACACACACACATACAAATATAACACACACACACACACAACAGGGGCGAAAAGCTAATAATGAGGATGAGGGCTATTAGGGATTATGTCACCAAGTTCTCAGGCAAAGAACAGGCTGCCGGATACATGCACACACACACACACACACACACACACACACACACTGTGAGAGAGCAGTCACTGCACTCATGACCTTTGAACCATTTCACAGGGGCCTCTCGCACTGTTTATCACAAACACAAAGTGAACACGAAGGCAGACCAGTTTGTTTTTTGTTTTTGTTGAAAGAATATTAGAAAATAACAGGCTGTAGATAAGTTAAAAGGAGGTCACAGAAAGGTCAATTTAAAAAAGAATGAGAAACCACAGCCATTTGAGAAGAAAGAAAGTAATTTTTTAACATTAGGATTTTGCTGAGGTGATGAAGCTAAAAAGGGTAATTACACCACACCAAAGTTGCCGCTATGAAATCCGTAGCACGTACGTGGTTCCTAAGTCGATAATCCCCGCTATAACGGGACAATGAAAGCGGAGTCGCACGGTGGTCATGTTTCCCCCGCGTAACTCGACGCGAAGTCAGAAAAATGGGAGGTGACGCTGTTTGTCGCGTGGCACTCTGAGGTTTGGCTCGGTTCGAAGGGAAGAGCCCCTTTGGCCTGTCATGAAGCCTGTGGTCGTGTGCTGAGGCTGAGAGCTGTTGACACTGCACAGCTGCCTGAAGCTCCAGCATGCCTCATAATCAGCGCTAATTGGCACCTCTGTTGACAAGCAGGAGTCTGAACCGACCCATTGGGAATACCCCCCCAGGTGCGTAATCCCTTGGGCAGGGCGCGGGGGGCTGGGTACACATGCCCTGTGCTGCTTCCTTTATTGTCTTTTCTCTCCAACTACCTGTGTGTGCGAGTGTGCGTGTGCGTGTGAGGGTGTGCATGTGAGTATTCCGACTACGTCCATATTTCTGTCATTCAGGGTGTGTATATTTCCGAAATTTTTGTTTCTTTGATTCTATGAGTGTGTGTGTGTGTGTGTGGGGGATTACAATTGCCCTTCACAATGCAAAGATTTCAGTCTCCTTCCCTTCCTCGATAAGGATCTTTCACGAGTAATAAATTACGATAACTCCTCACCCATAACTACTCACAAAGCAACAAATCAGCAAGGACATTTGGATCCATCAAATTAAGATTAGTGAATTATAGGCCTATTAAAAAAAGCTTAAAAAGGGAACCTTTGGACTGACTTCCCGGTGATGAATAGTACGAAAAAACATCTCGGCGGAATCGGGAGTCAGATAAACACCCATAGCTCATTCAAAACGTTCCTTCCTCCCACTTCATTCAAGACATCCTCCAGACCCGCTAAAAAGAACACTTTGTTCAGCCCCTGAACACGAAAACAAAATACGGGCCTTCGCTTCTGAACCGCCGAGATTCACACTGCTGTCCTTCACCATTACCCGGTAATTTGGTCCCAGTCAGAGAGCATCTAAAGCACTCAAAGACACGGCATTCAGAGGGGCACGTAACAAGGTTAGATCACAGCGTCTGCCCACACTTTATTTAAGGAGTCCGTCCACCTACAGCAACGTTGCCGCTGAAAGTCCACCGCCTTTTCCCTAGTGAAGTGGAAACTGTACCTCTGACAAACCCTCAGAAAACAAAGGAGGAAACTAAATCCCGAGGTGGAAAGGAAGCGCCGTAAGCAAAGCGCAATTAGATGAGCAAATATTTGGTTTGGCGCTTGCATTGAGTCTTGTGTTTTCCTCGGTGAGGAACGCAGGCGGTGTTGACGGAGGGGGATGTCTGAAAATGACAAAGCGAAGAGCAAAGAGAAGGAGCACATCATTTGGGCACAAAGAACCGAAGTGCTGTACAGTGTTGATGATGTTGAAGGTACGGGGCGAGCCAAGAGACTCGTCATGCCAAAAAGAGCAGGCCACTGAAGGTAGCCGAAAGGCCTCATATTGGTGGCACCCAAGATGGCTGCCTCATGCATTTGTGTATGGTGAACTGGATCTAGGATCCAATAAACATCTATATTTTGGAGTTGCCATCCATCCGCTATCTTTGTAGAATTGTTTTTATTGACAGTTTCTTTATTGTATTTTTGACAAGTTGAAACTCAAAGCACTTACAGTGATGAGGGGAAAACTTCCACCTCAACCACCACCAATGTGTAGCACCCACCTGGGTGATGCACGGCTGCCATTTAGTGCCAGAAAGTTCAGCACACTTCAGCTGAGGTGGAGCTGAGGGAGAGAACAAGTTTTACATCCTTAAATCACCCCCTACCAATGCCCAACACGCCCACCCTCATGATTCCCCAACCCACAGAAACCGAATCCTGGAGCGTAACTGGCCCCCGGGGGGGATACCTGACCCACGCCATGCAGGTTCCCTCTGGGGTTAAATGACCTTCTTTGAAAGCTCTCTCAAGCTTGTGCGATGCGAGTTAAAAACCAATTCAGTGGTACTGAAAGCAACACTGCTCATTAAGAACGTGGCCATCAGTAAGAAGATCTGGTGCATCCTCCAGAGACCCAGGATGAAAAAAGTTCAAGTATTTTCTTTTTTGATATAAAAGTATAATGGATGACAAAAACATGTCGCAGTGAAAATACTTTAAAAACTATGATTTCTTATATTTTTATTGAATGTAGCATACTTAGTATAATATGCGGTCCGTTAGATTAAGACCAGAGACTCATGGCTCCGACAGGATATGAATTGGCAGGCCTTAAGAGGATAAATGAAACATAAGAATTGCCGGGTCTAGAGAGGACATACTGTATGAAACATAAGAAGTTTTCAGTGTGTTTGTGTGTATGTAGATGTGTGTTTGGGGGGACCAGGACCCCTACGATGCCTGGCTACATCCCCATATGACCTGTGTTCACATGGGATCAAGCAGAAGAACAGTGAACAGGCCCAGACACTCTATAGCAGGCTCCCTGACTGTACACCCTGCCAAACTGTATCCATGTGGAGGACAAATCTATAATTAGCAATCAGCACATAATGGCCTCCTATCAATTTCATTAAACTGTCACAATAGGGAACATCTGCGAAGGAAAACTGACACAGTCTTTGCCAGAGTGCAACTGCAAAGCACATGATATGACAAAACAATAGTCTCGGAAAGAATTGCACTTATACATTCAGACACGGAAACTTTTTAGAATTCAAAGGAAGACATCTACATAATGACAATGACAAGGGGGGACATTGTAAATGAACAATGCATCGCCGCTTAAATTAACATCCTGCCAGAAGTCCATTATTACAGAGGGTTTTTTTCCAGAGTCGTGGTAATAAAGACCTCCACGCCTTCCATCACAGACAAAATCATTTGGGGTGGAAAAAGACAGGAGAGGAAATGACTGTGTGTTATGCAGATGGAAAGAAGAGATGATGAGAAATGTGGGAAGAACCTTTGTACCAGTCGTTGAATAAAATGGCCACCTGCAAAAGGGAGCGAGGCGTCATCCACCATGAGGCTTCACGCACCGGTGGAGCAATCATGCAGTGTCGATGATTCACTGATTTCAACCAAACCGGTAAGCTCGGGTGCAGAGCAGTGCAAGTATGACTCATTTCATGCCGGGGGTATCCGTAGCTTCTTGAACCCGACAGTACCCATTCGCAGGAGATGCTGAACACCAGGGATACTGAATCTTACCCAGAGAGGGCTGGGGTGGGTGCAGGCTTTTGTTCCAACAAAGCAGTTGCACACCTAATTCTACTGAACAAGCATTCTAGTCTTTGCTAAGGATCTTCATAGAATCAGGTGTGTACCACACTGGCCCTTTCAGAGTAAGATTGTGTATCCATTTTAAAATCCCTGGTTTACACTCTGGATATTCAACATGGGGTCAGTGGACCCCAGGTGGTCCTCAAAGGTAGTGCAGGGGGTCCCTGGAAAGACTAGACTAGATTAGACTAGACAGAGTTGGGGAAAATATTAAGATTTAAATTAAAATATATAAAACATAACCATTTTTAACTTATGAAGGGGGTCCCTGGGTGAGAAAAGGTTGAAATCCCCTGCTGTACACATTCCCTTCCATTCCACAGGTCATTGCCGCACATACAGAAAACAAGTTTTCATCATAACCCCTATGTTTAAATAAAAGGTTACAATCTTCTAAGAAATGTTGAGGTTCTACAAGTACATTGTACAAGTATCTATGTTCCTGTTGCAGGGTAGGTTGGGGTGGGGTATGGGAGACAGTGTAGAGGACGCCCCCCCCCCCCCCCCCTTCCCGCACTAGGAGCAGCATTTCCCAGCCCCCTAATGGACCGTGTAAGACAGAACACTCCCAAATCGGTTGTGACAGTGGTGGAATCCAGGACCACTATTTACGGGGAAAATGCAGCGCACTAATTCGCTTTCCTCTAGTTGTTCCCCATTAGCAGTTTCTCAAACCAATTAACACCTCAGAAGCTATTCAAGCCTGCTTCCAGATGTTTGTGGTGGCAATTACAGAGAGGAAGCCAGCCTCTTCAGACAGGAAGCTTTAAGACTAATTTTTGTGGACGTTGAGAGGGAGTGGCTACAGCAAGAAAGCATACATTTGAGGAATGAAAACCAATTTCTATGTGGCACAATTCTCAGGTTAACATAAAATTGTATTATTGTTTTAGTTGAAAGCTTAAAAGGATACTGGGTCCACGTTAGGACTTGAACATTTAGCGAATTCATGTTTGTGCCCGACATTTATACGAAAGTCATTGTTTTGCTGTTTTTTCCTCCTTTCTAACAAGGGCTTATAGGAGCTGTTTGGTGATTAAACCCTGCTCAGTTAAAGGGTCTCATGGGAAACGCTGTGGGGGTTTTTCTGATTCATCGTACCAGCGAGTCCAGATTTTCGCCCCAAGACATCGGCGCCAGGGGTTTTGGCTCGGATCTCGAATTCAAGGTTCCCAGCATCGCCCCCTTCAGCGCAGAGGTGTCGCTCAATTCCGCAAGCTGGCAAAAGGGCACTCATTAGCCCGTCACTTTGAACGGTGCCTTTCACGGTGTCACAGTTTTACGCACGTCGGAAACAGCGATCAAAGGAGCGAAATCGGTATAAAACCCGTCTCACGGCACTCTGAAGTGTAGCGAACGTGTAACAAAGAGGTAACAGTCCACATGCATTCCATGTGACAGCGCTGCTGCCTTTTATTGTGTTGTGAAGTTTCATAACGTCCACGTCCGAGGCTAAATTACGTTTCTCAGGAATTCCGAAACCTGCTCTGCTACACGCGGCCTTAGCCCGCTGGAGCGTAACGACACTCGCCGAAGGACGGTTACTGCAGGCAGTGAGCCACAACCGACACTTCATAGACGTAAGTGATGGAGGGAGTTTAACTCCGGCCTTCACCAGAACACAGTGAAAGAGATTCATGGCGGCAGGTGAGGAGAAGACATACATCACGGCTAACGTGACGCGCGTTTCCCTGCCGAACGCGGTTTAGTCTCACCGCGGCACTGTTATCCTTCCCTCCCGCCAGAATTAGTCGAGATTTACACAGTACTTAAGCTGCATTATGTTTTGATGAAGAATATTGATTGGCTAATGAATTGATTTAGCAAGCTAAATCTATTACCGAATGTGCCATTTGGGCCGTTCGTTACTTACTATGCATTATTCATACTGACGGACTCAAGGTTGCTTGTCAGCAAGTCTGGCTTGCTAACTCCCATTGTGGTGTGTGTGCGCATGCGCGCCTGTGCACATGGGTGTGCGTGCAATAGAGTGCGTTTTTGCGCACTTTGTGTGTGGTGTGTGTGTGTGTGTGTGTGTGTGTGTGTGTGTGTGTGTGTGCATGCGTGGACAGGGTGGGGAGGAAGACTGCATTTGCAGCGGAAGCTCACTTTCCCGCACACAAACGCTAAAGTCATAAAAAGTGCCGGACAGACAAACAGGACGGGGCCCAATGTGTACATGAAGGAATTCATTACCCCACTCCTCACAAGGCCCCGGGATTCCACCGCTCCAAAAAGCAAACAAAACAATGTATCCAAACCGACTTTACCACCCAAAGGGACATGTAAATGCCACGCACAATGTCCTTAAGCCTCGTTCAAACAAGAGCAAGGTTTGCGATACGTGCCTGAGACGAGGCATCGGCAGGACACTCGCACAATCCGATCCAGAAAGACCAGGCCTCAAACACGGCAGTGTTCCCCTAACAAGAGAGGGGCACCGGTGACTCATGCAAA